>NW_027449247.1:0-38206 GCF_964194025.1 Convolutriloba macropyga
ATGTGTTTGTGTTTCTTTTGTGTTTCGGGAGGGGGAGGGGGGTGGAGGTTGAATATGTTGAAGTAAATCAATGGAAACACTGTCTGCTTTTTGGCGTTGGGTACCCTTTCGGGGTTATATATTAAGGAACTACCAAAAAGGGTAAAATGGACTGAATGGCCGAAGAACTAATGGAGCTTGATAAAACTAATTTGTGCGTTCAAATTTAAATAGTCGTTTTCATTATAGAAAAAGACCAGTCTTTTTTACTACTGTGGCTTTCATGGTCCGATTACATGTAACTCAGTTCCAGGTGTGTCCATTGTTTGCGTAATTTAAGGTTTAATGAGGTGATTGAACTTTAGAATTGTCTGATGTGAAGATACTAAGTAGTCTGTAAAGGTCTGACTTTTTCTTCTTAGAACCTGCAGATAGTTTGGATGGTTTGTAACTTTTATGAAAGTTAGGAGACTAGAATGACGCATAAGGCACCAAATTTCTTCTGAATGTTAGAAACTTCGTGAAAAAAATAGATCTGATTCTGAGGTTTCTGAAAGTTTTCATAGACATCAATTTTTCATGCACTCCATACATGGATTTTGTTGTCTTAAAATTTTGTTCATGGCCATCGGCACGGGAAGTCATGTAACAATAATCGATTTCGTCATTCATAGGCCATTTGATGGCCAGCATCTGTGCTCATATATGAATTTAAACGGAAAAACCTTAAAAGGACGGGTTATCTGAGAAATGTTTGACTCCTCTTTAAACATTCGCCTTGCTTGTTTATCGGATTGCCTGACCATCGGCAATTTAAGAAATTGTTGTCGCGCTTTTAGAGACTTTTTAGCAATTTGAAACTATCGTTTGAAACCAATGGCCAAGGTTGAGTGCGGTTCTGATTTACATCAAGCGTTGTCCCGACTAATTAAATCAAACCGGGAAGTCATTAGATTCTCGATGACCTATTTCATCTTTTAACAAGTTCTGTAATTGGTCCTGAAGATGCGAGCTCTTAACCAAATCACTGATGAACCTTGAAGTTATTAAAATTTCCCTGAAATAAAAGTAACTGTCTCGACATTTATTCGACGCTATAGCCCCTCAGATACAAAACCGGTGCCGTCAGTTTTCCAAAAAATTAAGCGTTTGTTCCCTTATTTCTTCTTTAAATACCAGGTGTGTAATTATGTTTATTGTATAGGAACAATAATAATCTATTTTCCATATTTTTAAAGAAAATTACCAAATTGAATAAAATGATTTTAAGCCAACCGATCACACGCTGAATCGCTGTTTGCTGTGCAAAGCACAATTGTTCTAACCCAAATGTTTCCAATAAAGAAGAGTTTTCTAGAACTATGACTCCACCTCGAACCCCCCCCCCCCACACACACACACACACACACACACACACGCACACACACACATACACACACGCACGCACCGCAGACACATGTATACATTTACTGGTGTCATGATCTGAGCAGAAATTTGTTATACAAAAGCTGTTTTGTGGCCAATAATGAGGTGACTAATATAATCAATTAAGAAGGCTGAAAAAACATGCATTGCTTTTTCGGTTTAGCCTCCATCAATACCATTAAATCTTATTAGCAGGAATTCATCAATCACACTATCAATTAATATGTATTGAGAAAAACCTCTAGTTAGAGAAGTTCAGCTGGTTTTTTTTTTCGTTTGTCAATCTTCCATGACTGTTAAACTGGAAACAAATTTTTGAAAAATAGATTAATCAATCATATGGACTGAATATTAGGATCAATAATCACCCCCATATTTGGTTCATTTTATCATTTTATTGCCGTACTTGGTTCATTTTCACTTTTAATTTAATTTAGTTCAAAAAGTTGACTATATCTTGTTTTGTTCATTTACTAAACAGGACACTGTTTGTTCGTAGTGTAAACAAATTGAAGTTCCTGGTGTTGCTCATGATCAACTCATGATCATCTTAGATTCCCGTTGAGCAGTTATTTGTTATTATCATCCTCTTTCTCCTAATTCTACTGCTAAAGTTCAGTTGCATTTTTAACTTAATCATTTGCTCTTCAAAAGTGAGATAAGAAACTTAAGTTGTCAATCGCGACGCAGACTCGCAATACTAGTAGAGAAATATAACAATATAATCAGCGTAAATAGCAAATTTCAATCTCCAAGACAACATAGGACAATTGCAGTTCAAGGGGACTAATCACAAAACAATCAGTATTAAATGGTACAGTCAGCAATTGCCATCTAGAGAAGGCTTCTTTCCATAGATGCCTTGTGGGTAAAAGAAAAAGATCATGTCACCTCTATCTTGGATGAAGTGAACCCAGCCTTGGAACTCGCTCTCTTAGCGAAAGAAGGAATCCAACGCACGATTCTTCTTAACGGACGACTTTCAGGAGTTGTCTACTCTCCAAATTCGGTATATAAGAAACTGTAGAAAACAATACTCAAGCAACGGAAAGGTACAGCAGCTTTCAAAATTAACAATTTCAAGCCAATCAAGCAAAATCGATATCAGAAAATTGACGAAGTCGGCATTTTTTTGCGTGGATAAACCATGCGAAATTGGTGACCAAAAACCTTATCTTTCCTCTACATTTCCATAAAGACGGAAATTCATAACATCTTTAAAACCACGCAACCTCACTTTCTTATTGAAAAAGAACCAATGTGAGAATTGTGGAAAGTCATGGAAGACTCTTTCATCAAAACTCGTCTACGATAGATTCGTCTTTTTGTCCTTCCATCAATGTTATACTCGAAACAAATTTTTGAAAAATAGATATCTCTATTATATGGAATGATTATTAGGATCAATAATCACCGCTCAATAATCACCGCAACAACCAAATATTTGGTTCATTTTTACGTCAAATTTTATTTAGTTCAAAAAGTTGACTATATCTTGCTTTGTTCAATTTTTAGACAGCAAACTATTTGTTCGTAGTGTAAATTGAAGTTCCTGTTGGTGTTCATGATCAACTCAGTTTAATTTCCCCTTGAGCATTAATTTGTAATTATCATCCTCTTTCTCCTATTTTTACTGCTAAAGTTCAGTTGCAATTTAAATTTTATCATTTGCTTTTCAAAAATGAGATAAGAAGATTAAGTTGACAATCGCGACACAGTCTCCGAATACTAGTTCAGAAATCTAGCAATAACTTAGGCGTAAATGGCAAACCCTACGCAAATTCCATTCTCCAAGACAATAGAGGACATTTGCGGTTCAAGTGAACTTATCACAAAACAATCAATATTACTCGGTACAGTCAGCAGTTGGCATCAAAATAACGCTTCTTTTCAAATATGCCTTCTGGGAAAAGAAAAAGATCATGACACCTCTATCTTGGAAGAAATGGACCCAGCCTTGGAACTCGCTCTCTTAGCGAAAGAAGGAATCCAACTCGAGATTCTTTTCAACGGACCACCCTAAGGAGTTGTCTACCCACCATAGCCAGCATATGAGGAGCCGGTCATATTGCATACTCAAGAAACGGAAAGGGACCGCAAAGTCCGAAATCAACAACTTAAAGTCACTTGACAAAATTGATGCTGGAAAATTGACGAAGTTGTCATTCTTTGCGGGGGAAGCCACGGGAAATTTGCGACCAGAAAGCTACATCTCTCCTCTAATTTTTCATGGGAACGGAAGACCGTAGAAATTTCAAAATAAAGCGCCCATACTTTTTTGTTGAAAAAGAACCAATGAAAAAATTGTGGAAAGTCATGGAAGAATCTTTATCAAAACTCGTAATATCACATATGATAGACTCGTCTTTTTTTCCTCAAAACAACAGAAAGAAGAGTCAGTCGAAAGTTCTTACGGACAACCTATTGAACAAGCTGAATATTGCAGTTTGCGCCGATGAACCGACTACACTCATGCGTGACAACTTCAATCTGAACATGATGGATTATGAGACGGAAAAGGCACAACTCAAAGAAAAGAAACAGTAACATCCACTAAAGCGTTTCAATTATATGGAAATGGGAGCACAAAATTAGCAAAAGATCAACTATAACTTGAACAATAACAACACCTAGTCAGTAAATATAGTCAGTAACCATAGAAATAGTAATAGCACGGCACATTCTAACAACAAGGACAAAACTACAGTTTCAACGCAATTGCCTTCAATCAAAACTGACTCGCCAACAACTGTCGCAGCCGTGGACAACGTTGGAAATACAAATATAGACAAAAACTGTGAAGCTTCAAAGCATTTTGCAAAGATGTACAGAAAACCCAGACACAATCTCAGACATGTCCACAGCAGCAAAATAATGTTAGTCAGATTGAATAAACGCCTGCGAAAAGTGACGACTAAGATTCTGTAAACTACATCACTAGCTATAAATAACTGTATGAACAGGTGTACGACTCAAACTATGACTGTGACTCCAACAGCTATGATGCAGCTATCTCGAGAAAGACGGCAAACAAATTAGAGCACCTTGATCCAAAAGTCCAATATGGCAAAATCTCTTCAATCTCAATGATCTATTGTGGTAGTATATGCAGCATCATCACCAAAAACCTAACCAGTAACATTTTGAAAACTATCCATACAGGTCGAAGGACAATTTCAACAGATGAGAAAGACTTGAAACTCTTCTCAAACGAACCAATCAATGTCCTAGAAAAACTGGCTACTTCTCTTATGCACAATGATTGGACTTATGATGATGCATGTCTCACTGTGGCAGACGACGGTCATAGGAATATCATACGACGGGATCTATTCGATTCGATGGATTAACAGTTGTCCAACAACATCCAAAAACTAGGTAAATGCGTTAATAATAAGGATAAATTTACGTGCAGAACTAAATAATTAATTGCATCGTAGTTTCCTGAGCTAGTTTCATGAACCAGTTTATCAAAGACACATATCGTTTACTCAATGATTCATCAAAAGTTCACAGCAAAGCATCAAAAATGTCGTCGCGTTCCAATTAATTTATTACTTAGAGTTACTGCTGAACTCAACAGATTACAAAAAGAGGGCCATATTGAAAAACTAAAGTTTTTCTGACAAAAATTTAACTTCTGTTGTCTTGATTACATGAGAGAAGGTCAATCAATAAAACTAGCATTAGACTCTAAAATTCTAAACAAATCAATTCATAAAAATCAAACGCCTAACATAAAAAATTAATCGATTCTATCACCCAACAGTTAACAGAAACACAAAACGGTCAACAAACATCTTTTTTCACTGCAGATCCAAAATGCGCGTACATTCAATTACAACTACATAAAAATACAGCAATACACTGTAATCTTAATGTTATTTAAGGTGAATCAATAGGAACCTACAGTGTTAAAACTGGTCTAATATGTCATCAAATGCCATCAAACGTTTTAAAAAGTTAAATGAGGACAACTTGCGCATCAATTTGCAAAAAATCTCAATTTGCTACTAAATCAGGAATTGAGTAACTGGTATACAAATTCCCCAAAAAATGTCTTTTGCTACACGAGAGCAAAAGAGTATCTGTTTTAACACGTCCGCCCCCAAATACACTAAAACGATTAAGATCATTCCTCCCTCGGTTCAGTACATTAGATTAGTAAATTCATACCAAATTTAGCGCAACTATGTCACCCCTAGGACCATTACTTAGAGAATCGACTGAACTAGTTCAGACTGAAACTCACATCAAACACTTTAATGTGATTAAAAGGAAAATAGCACAATGTACTGAAATTAGTCACAAAAATCCTATATTAGAGGTTATAGGGCAAATGCGACGCTTCACAATCTAAAATCGGCATAGCACTTGAACAAAATACTTCAGATGGATCGAAACCCATTGCATTTTTCGCTTGTTTTTTAAACGATAAGGAAGAATGTTATAGTGTAAATGTGTTAGGGTTGCTGGGAATTGAATGGTCTATCGACAACTTCAAATACTACCTCTATGGCATAGATTTCACAGTAATCACTGACCGTCGATCTTTATTGTTGATACTAATCGAACGTCGCTCAAACAAAACATATAAAAGCAGACTTTCACGATGGGTTGATAGACTACTTCCTTGTAACTTCACTATCCAATTTAAGCCAGGAGCGAAAATGGGTTAAGTCGACTATCTTTTATGAAACCCTTTTGCAAAAGCAAAAAAAAGTTATATGATGAAAAAAATGTAGTCGCAAATATCGTAAAAAATAGACACTCATTATAGTAAATCATTTAATCTAAAACTTCAGTCTTACAAAAATTTAATATGATATTGAAACGGAATATCCCCTCTAAAAAATCAAACAAAGCTTTTACACCGCAAACACCCATCACTACAAGCACAGCTTTACAGTTGAAGAATAAGTTAACTGCAGCACAATTACCAAATTCAAAATCTTCATTGTCATTTGAATCGCATTTAAACCTACAAAATATCGTATTGAACAAAACTTGATTAGTCAATTGCACCACCTTTATTACATTTGAAACAGAAATTTGCACCTAATTTTAAGCCATCAAATAAATCAGATTTCATTGACAAAATTCTGTGCGAATGCCTTGCAAAAGTCAGACAGTAAAAAATGTGAGCAATCTGAACAATTATGCCCGATAATCCCGAAGTTTGACGCCAAACCAACTATTCAATACAAAATACCCAAAATAAAGCGCAAAGAAATTCCAACTATAAACACCAAGCACCCAAAAAAACCTCGTTTTTGCCCATAAATTTTTTACAACAGAATACACAACTAGTAAGTTGGACACTGCGAAGGACCAACATTTGTTTAAAACAATTGACGAGATTTTCAGCACAAAACTACTTGCGATATTAACACGGCAAAATGCGATATTAAAAGAAGTCAGGGACTCTGTGCTGCGGAATGACGAGGCTCGATTAGAACAAATAGGCCCGTACAGTCATTCGAACTGGAGAATCATGATTAAGAGGAAAAGCTGCTTTTGCTTGGATAAAAGGATTGCCATCCCCAAGGCCATTAAAAATGCATTTCTCGAAGACATTCACTCTACTCACCCAGCCAGATTTGGGATGCTATCATTAGCACAGAATATCTGTTGGCCCTAAATTAATTGCGATAAAATAGTGACAACTATTCAATGCAAAGAATGCACTGATACCAATAAGAATTCAAAACCAGTGACTCTGCATAGAAAATGGTCACCATTAAAAAAGAGTACGGAACCGAACAAAGAGTTACGACTAGACTTTTATGTTTCCCATTCAAGACGAAAAATTAAAAGAACAATACTTCGTTGCATAGGCATTGATAGATATTCTAAATAACCCACAACAGAATTAATAAAAAAAGGCATCCATCCCTAAAGTCATTAAACCTCCTAATGTATATATATATATATATATATATAATTATATATATATATATATATATATATATATATATATATATAAATATATATGTATATCTATATGTATAAATCTACGGAGTACCAGGATTCAATAGATTAGATCAGGATAGGTATTTAACATTAGAAAAATATAGAACTATTTTGCGCAGAAAAAAAAATTGAACCAATTTACGCAATCCTCAAACAATCAAAGGGCAACAGATGCTGTTAAACGTCTCATTCAAACTATAAAAATAGAATTATCATGCATAAAAACTTACTTCAATAAAATAAGTTAACTTACAACATGCAATACATGCAATTATACAAATACTAAGAACAACCAACAAAGAACAACAAATTTAGCAACATTTGTGAGATTTTGGTAGAAAATTTAACGCAACATCATCTAATATAACAAAAAAACCAGATAGTAAAAATCTACACATATTATTTATAAAAAAATTGTTAAACATTTTTTAGACGAGGATACATTTCCCTGTCACTCTTTTCTCTAGGAAGATCAATGGGGGGCCACAGGCGTGTGCAGCAACCTAGAAGTTGAAAAGGTCATTTGCACAGCAGAAAAAGATGCAGTATTACGAAAGCCGGTTGTTGTGGTCTGAGGGAAACTCACTTCCCATTCCGAGAACAGAACGAAACGTACAGGTGAAAATAGCAAGAAAGATCCAAGCTAACAGATCCGAAAACCGTAACCTCGATGGAGTCCATAAATTTTTGGCACCCGGCAGAAATGTAGGCAAAGTTAGCCCAACCACAAGTATCATACAAGAACCAAACAAACCATAAATCAGGGTCAAAAATTAGATAAAGCGAAAGTTTGGAACAAACATGAGCGATCAACTAAATTAGCCCAGTATGCAGACAGACGACCACCAAAAATAAATAAAAAAGCACTCGAGCAGAAGTTTCAAGACCACAAAAAGGATCTGTTAAGAAAAACCTCGGAAGCACAAGTATCTTAAAAGAAGCAAACAAACTAGACGTCAGGGTCAGAAGTTCCGATATAGCAATATTTGAGAACAAACATGAGCGATGAATTGAATTACCCCAGTACGCAGACAGACAACCACCAAAATTAAATGAAAGAGCAATAAAGCAGACGATTCGAGACCAAAAAAAGTATCTGTTACGAAAAACTTCAGAAGCACAAGTATCATGAAAGAACCAAACAAACCAGAGGTCAGGGTCAGAAATCCCGATATAGCGATGTTTGGGAACAAACATGAGCGATCAACTGTATTAGCCCAATATGCAGACAGACGACCACCAAAAAGATGAAAAGGCACTAGAGCAGAAGATTCAAGACCGCAAAAAGATCTGTTAGAAAAAAATGGCGGAAGCAAAATGATCAATAGATCCAAAAAGCAAGCAGATGACATAAGCATTGTATCAGTTGTTCGGTTTTGTTTTTCTACCACCAGCAACGGTGCGCGAGCCTTAAGAAAGCAAAAACCTAAACATAACTCTAAATACGACGAAGTTGTTAGAGATAGGCAGGATTTGACGCAAATTTTGCATTTCAGCCTTGGACACACAATTGCACAACCACCAGTGCAGCCTACTACTTCAACGTGAATTGCATCGCAACTGAAACCTATCTTACGAAAAACCAAAAGAGCATTACAAGTCAGCGACACTTCCAATTCAGAATCTTGTTCTGCTAGAAAGAGCGAACGCCGGAAGATGAAGTCTAATCAGAAATCGCAAAGTCAACAGACGCAAAACAATCGTTGAGAACATTCAGACAACACACAATGCTACAATTATAGGAACATGTTCACCGCGTAACCCAACCAGAAAAATGGACGTGTGATCCCCACCCAAATAAACCAATGGAATGCGAAAAGACTGTTTATGAAGCAGAACCTTGCGAAGACGATGATTTTGATTATAACTCAAATATTGAAAAAAAAAATTATATATTAAAGTAAAATTATTTTATTAATTAACTGGTGAATAAATACTAATTTTCTGACATTGTTCTATTTATTGTAAAAGGTACCTTTTCTGCTCAAAAAGATAAATATCAAGCGCTCTGAGTATTGTAATCATTTTTCATTGCCTTATTTGGTTCATCTTTATCAATTCATTGCCATATTTGTTTCATTTTCACCTTAAAATTTATTTAGTTGAAAAACTTGACTTTATCTTTTTGTGGTCAATTACAAGGCCAAAAATTGTCTGTCCTTGGTGTAAACAAATTGGTGTTCCTGTCGTTGCGCATGGTCAACTCGTGATCATCTTAGTTTCCTCTTCAGAAGTAGTTTGTAAATATCATTCTCTTTCTCCTAATTCTACTGCTAAAGTTCTGTTGCAAAATAAACTTTGTCAGTCGTTCTTCAAAAGTGAGATAGGAAACTTAAGTTGTATTCTCAAAATACTAGTAGAGGAATCTAACAATAAGTTTAGCGTAAATAGCAAACGCGACGCAAATTCCAATCTCCAAGAGAATAGACGTCATTTGCAGTTCAAGTGAACTAAACATAAAACCATCACTATTACATGGTGCAGTCAGCAGTTGACACCAGAAAAGCGCCTCTTCACATAGATGCCTTCTGGGAAAAGGCAACAGTCACGCCTCTTCTATCTTGGAAGAAGTGGACCCAGCATTGGAACTCGCTCCCTTAGCTGAAGAAAATACCAGTTCTGATTTTTTTAAAGAACCGCCCTCAGGAGTTGTCTACCTACCACAGCCAGTATATGAGGAGCCTGTCGAAAAACACACAAAAGCAACTGAAAGCGACCGCAATAATCCAAATAAACAACTTAAAGTGACTTTGCAAAATCGATGCAAGAAAATTGGCGAAGTTGGCTTTCAATGCGGGGATAAACATTGGGAAAGTTGTGACCAAAAAGCAACATCTCTCCTCTACAATTGCAAATGGTCAGAATTTCGTATAATCCTCAAAATCAAGCATCCGAACTTTCTTTTTGAAAAAGAAGCAATGAAAGATTTGTATAAAGTCATGGAAGACTCTTTCATCAAAACTCGTAATATCAAATACGTTCGTATTTAATAGATTCGTCTTTTTGTCAATATTAACTGCCGTATTTCGTTCATCTTCATCAATTCATTGCGTATTTGGTTCATTTTCACTGTTAATTTAATTTAGTTCAAAAAATTTACTTCATCTTGTTTTGTTCATTTACTAGACAAGAAACTGTCTGTTCTTAGTGTAGCCAAATTGAAGTTCCTGTCGTTGCTTATGATCAACTCATAATCATTTTAATGTCCTCTCGAGCAGTTATTTTAAATATCATTCCCTTTCTCCTAATTCTACTGCTGAAGTTCAGTTGCAATTTAAACTTTGTCATTCGCTCTTTAAAAGTGAGATAAGAAACTTAAGTTTGTCCATCGCGACACAATCTCTCAATACTATTAGAGAAATCTAATAATAACTCAAACGTAATTAGCAAACGAGACGCAAAGTCCAATCTCTAATACAATAGATGTCATTTGCAGTGCAAGTGGACCAACCATAAAACAAAATATAACAAAAGTATAACAAAATCATTGAAAAAATCCCCCAAACATCAAAACCAACCCATGAAAAGCCAGGCAAACTCAATTTCTCACTTTAATGTTTTTTAGAGAAAAATTTTTGTTGCGATCTTACAAAGTTTAACGTGATTTTTTTAAAAAATTTTTAAAAAGAGCCCCAAACCATTTTAAAGTACACGCCATTATTTAGCAGAAAATTTTATGCAAGCAGTAAATTATGCAGAGACATTGAACATAGTTTAATGGTTTTCAATTTTTGTTGCGGTGGAGTACTATTTGGATCAGGGGGCTTTTATATTTGTCAGTACGTGTGTGATAAATGTGTTTATTATTCTTTTTTATAGTTCAAAAGCTTTTTGAAAACGTGATTAGTTGAAAAATTTTTCCAATTTGAAATTCATGTCTGCTCGGAGAGCATTAAATCTAAATTGTTTTTGATCGGGGATGCCCGCCAAAATTCGAAAATCGTCTGAGCAATAAAAGCTCGCTTTTTTGTTCACAATTTTCCGACTTCACCGCCGAAAAAAATTGTGATATAACTTTCATCCTTTTTGTGCTAGATAAATTGAATCATTATGGTTTAAAAATTCGACAATTTTTCTTTCAAGAACGCAAACTATTAAAAATGTTCCTTGTCAAAATTAGGATACGTGAAATAGTTGCCAGTTTATGGGCAGACATGGTGAAGTTTTATTCATTTCGCTAAATTTAGTTGATTTTACTTTTTTCTTTAGTGATACTGCTGCTTTTCTGATCTCTTGAGATATTAAAATGATTTGATTACTGTCTTTTGAACTTTGAGAATTCGTCAAAACTATTGGGATATTTGGATCAAAAATGTGAACACGCATCAGGTCAAGTTCTAAAAATGCAGAAATTGAATTTAATTACAGCTTTCTCGTACAGAATTCAGAACAACTCTCCTAGCAAACACTGAAATTTACAGAAACTGAAACCAAGTTTTCATTTATTGAATGTCCTGCCCACGCTCTCAACTATTGATTTTTTTGCAAGTTGGCGAAGTTGAATCAGCCGGTGTAAAAATCTCTCAAAGTATCTCCCTTAAGTTAGACCTCCATGGATATTTTACCACAGCTCTTTTTTGAAACACGTTTCGATTTTCGAACCCCTCGCAACATTTAACCAAGTTTTTAGGAACAATTTTTGGCTCTTCGGGAAATGCGATGCGAATCAGCGCAATTAAAATGTTAAATGTAAAAGAAATTACCTATACCTGGAAAAGTGCATCGTTAAAAACTTGGCCGAAAGGGGTACCATACACTGTTTCTGGTTGAAGGGCGTCAAATCAAACTGTTCTAGAATTTTTTTGACAAATGCGATCGCAGTTTTAAGTTTTGCTTCTAATTTTCCCAAAATTTGTTTTTTTTCCTGTTTTCCACAAACAAAATTTGATTTGACAAAATAACTTATGTAATCTAGAAGAGTAATGACGAATTACCTTGAAGTCTGCAATATAAGGTTTTTGCCATAAGGCAAAAATTTAAGGAAAATAGAGTTATTTCAGCACTCGCACTGATTTCCAAATTCCGTTCAGTATCTTTTTCTTGGAAAAACAAATATGAAGGAAATTTTTAGTGCAGAGCAACTACATCCACTGACAAAAATTAACGCAAGTCGGTTTGTTTGATGCAAGCCTTCATTATTAATGTTAATGTTTTCTGAAATGACTACAAAATTTTCCTGGAGTCAAATTATCAAGTGAAACAAATGCTCTTATTTTCAAAAATAACAGTTCTCATTGGTATATGGAAAACTAACTCGTTTATTTTAGGAAACAGTTCTCATTGATCTCTGAGTAACAAACGTGTTTTTTTGTATAATCTTAAAACAAGGAGATCTTTGTTAAAAAAAAGGTTTTAACTCTATTTCTCTGATTAATAAGAATATCTGTTCAGAGATGTCTTTACAAAATTGTTAAGTTCTGAAGTAGAGTTGTTTTTGTTAAAAACAAAGTTGTAGAATTCTAGCAGGAATAACCAGTTAACGCTAACAAAAGCTTTCAAAAATGTGGTCATTTTATTGATGAAAATTTTATTAAATTTGATAATGTGTTTCCAAACCAAAAATCAGTGCTCTAAAAGGTCCACTTGTTTTCAAATAAAAATTGAAAAGTTTAGTCCAATGTCTTTTCAGGATATTGTATCTGGATTCAAAATAAACAAATAAAATAACACTGAAATTAGAAAAATGAAACAGACAATTTCTAGACAAATGACAACTTACAGAGTGCAATGGAACTGGGAGCCACTAATATTAGATAGTTTTTAAAACTTTGTTTAATTGCTGAGCAAAAAATGCAATGCAAAAATTTTGGTTCATTGTCTTCTTAGTACATTGTTTTTTTTCTGTTTTTGTACAAATTTCCCAAGAGAGAAACCTACATAAACAACGTTTCTCTGTAGTCTAGTTATTTTTGTAGATATTTTGAATTTAAATGCGCCTTTTATAGGATGCTGTTTGTAAAATTTTGAACAATTTACAAACAGCATCCATGTTTATAAACTGGTCGAACCATGTTTATAAATATTTCAAGAAAAATTTTCTTTTGCACAGTTTCTTGCAATTCGATAATTGGATTGTACAGCTGACGCGATTTTTTTTGTAAGACATAACTTGATCTTAAAATTACGCGATAAACAGTGGGCAGTAAGATCCATTGGAGGTCCTTTGTTGGATTTTCTAGTTTTTCAAGCGATCAACGTGCTCAAGCTATTAAGTGGCCTAAGTTTAAGATGAAAAATGTCATTTTAAGAAAATTTTGATCCTGAATTGGTGCAACTTTTCTCGTTTTTTGTGATTTTGCATTTTTGTTTTATTGCTATTAAGCTGACGTTGTGAATGTTGATGAATATTTTTTTTGCAATAGTTAAAGTCCGACTTCGGAGCTATATGTTTTGGTAATGCAAACTTACCAATAGGGTAGTGATCTGATAACATTTTCCAAGTTTTTGACTGTTTCAATCTTTAGTGCAAATGAAATTTTTGAGGACTGGAAGATAAGTAGCAGAATGATTTCTAGAGAAAAAGTTTTCTTAAGATTTTAACATCACAAATTTAAGCAATTTTCAACAAAAATCTGAGTTCTTCAGTTCTTCGATCATCAGGGGCCAGTAAAACTTCTTCATTGATTGATAATGGGTTACTACATTGTTTCTATTGGTAACAGAACGGTCGTCAGGATGGTCCAGGAAAATGGATTGGAAGCCTTAAGTATGCGGAATTAGACAAATTTTTGATGAATTCCTTTTTTATTATTGTTCTGAAAATTTTTTGTCATTATCATTTGTTGTGAGTTCAAGACGTCAAAAAAGATTTCATGAGCTTGGTGTTGCGTTTATGAGTAAACTTGAACACTTCTTCTCTGGTTTTGAAGATCCCTACAACTCCGGCAAACCATTCGTTTATGCTACTTTCTATTTTTTAATTCTGTTTGTTGTTATACCTGTCTCTGATTGCCTCTCATATATAAAGCACGTTATTTTTTATATTTGCCAAGGTTTTTTTCACATTTTAGCAAAGAACAGGGTGTTCAACACCTTGATCTTAAAAAAATGTATGCACTCTGAATTCTTTTATTTTCGTTTTCTCTAAGTTTTTGAAACCACGTTTGGCTGTTTAGCATGCATCATTGTTCATTTGGTCTGGAAAGTTGATTTTCTCTTGTCCTGCTAAGCTTTTTAATTTTCGTTATAGTTTAGAAGTCAATGAGGTTTTATTCCAAATCAT
The DNA here is from genome assembly GCF_964194025.1 of Convolutriloba macropyga. Taxonomy (NCBI): domain Eukaryota; kingdom Metazoa; phylum Xenacoelomorpha; order Acoela; family Convolutidae; genus Convolutriloba; species Convolutriloba macropyga. The sequence continues at coordinate 14,600 of NW_027449247.1, forward strand.
CATTGAATGTGTCCAAAAATTAAAACTCGTGTAAAATGTGAATATCAATTAGAAGACAATAATGTGGATACCAGATTATCAAAAACAGAATTTTTTCAGCGACTTTTGGGCTCATGGGATCAATTTTCAAAATTAATTTTTAGCATCATTGAAAAAGTGAAAGTAAAAATAGGTGTATCCCTTATATTAAGTTAAAATGATTCTATTTTATTTAATTTGTTCTCGAAAAAGTTTATATCTTTCTGCTGCTGCTGATAACAACCTTGGAAATACAGTAGTTCAATGCATGGGATCTATGTAAAATAACAAATAGTTAAAAAAGTTTTCTGCATATTTGAGCAATTTGCAGCATATCGAAACAAAGGTTTTTCTATAAAGATAACTAAAGAAAATTTTTCAACCCAGTTCGATCATTTGAAATTGACATTTATTTTCAATGAATTTTCTTTGTTTTTTATTTTCCCGAATTTTACAGCTCGTTTTTGTTATCGTGTGTTTTAAGCCTCAGTAAGTGCAGGTCTGATTGGTCCCATGGCTTGCTACAATTGAATCATTTTACGGCTAGGAAATCATATCTAATGTCTTTAACCGCTTTGACATTACTTGTTTTAAAAAATAATCAGTTGTTCGTGTTTGCTTTTTAAAAATTTCCTATCACTTAGTCTCGTTATTGAGTTTTGAGGTTAAATGATAGGCGAGAATGAGTGTTAAAAACTTATCACAATTTTTCAGGAGGAAAATCAGCTCGTAATAGATTGATGGCTCTGTATACCGAAGAAAATAGGAAACTGTTCGATAAACACTTGCTATTTTATTTGGGAGAAATTAAGCTTTAATTGTCTTCACAGAAATTGGTTTCTCCATGTTTTCTAAGCGTATTTTTGGTTTCGTTTATTCTTATTTAACTAGTTCTTATCTACTTTATTTTATTTTACATTTTTATTTATTGAAGAGAAAGGTGTTCTCGTATTGTAGTTGTCAGTAATGAAAAACTCAAGGTAGATTGATTTTTTTTGAAAACTGCTGCTATTTCTTTTTTTTGAAAATAGGCAACTAAAATTGTTTTTGAAACAAGCCGACAGTCAAATTATTATGCAACTCCTTGTCAACAGCTCCACGATGTGTTTGGAACAGTTTGGAACAGTTTGCAAGCATAAATTACGAAGTGTGAACAAAACACCAGAAGTTAGGATAACGTTCACAAAACTTTAAACCCCGTAACTCCTTGGATAACGTTAAATAAAAAAATATATGTAATTTGAAATTTTACGATCGGCAGGTTTTCTAATGATACCACTCAAAACTCTGTACGATGAACATATCGATAGGCGAAAATTGACTGAACTAAGAAAACCAGTTGAGCTTATAGTTCCTCCCCCACAAAATGTGGTCGGAACAGTAATGTTGAGTGTCACAAACGTTCTGGTTACACAAAGCTTATTTTTTTTTCAATTTGTAGTTATTGAAATACTTTGAGACCATTTGAATTAAAAAATTTTTTAACTTGTTTGTTAATCTATTTGCCTTCTGACCTGTTCATTCATGTATCAACTCTCCAAGACCAAAGTGACATTTTGAAAGTTACTTCCTTGTGAAAGCTTGTAAATAAGTTATCTGGTTTTCCTAATCGAACATTGGCCTTACGGTAAAAGGACGAATTGCTTTTCACAAATATTCAATGTAAGAAACGTCAAATTTTCCCTCAATTAGTTTCCGCCACATATGGAAGTGAATCACTGCTTATGCTTAGTTAATTATCAAACGTGAAAATTTACTTTTCACATAATAGAAATGACCTACAAATAATTAAATATTTTGATGATTTTAAAGATAATCAATCACCAGTTTTTAAGGACCTCGGAACGAAGTGGAACGATAATTGGTGACATGAGGTCGTTTTTTTTGTCATAAGAATTGTTACCGATTACGCAAAGCTGGATTCCGCTTCAGATTTTTCAAAGCTGGAAGACCAAACTTTTTATATGACTATGTGATAGGATAGTGAATTGAAAAAAAAAGAATAACAGATGTAAAGGTACCCAACTTTTCCGCCAAATCAAACGTTTAAAAGACGCGGTTTCTTTCAAATATCTCAAATTTCAGAAGATCAATATTTTTCTGGAATAGAAGATATTTTCGAAGCAAAATACACATGACAAAAACAAAAAAAATAGAAGAAGAATTTATTTCTCCAAATAAAGCAAAAATATGTAAATCACCTACACGAACGAAGGAAAATTTAAAAAATTTTACTGAGAAGAGGAAAAACAATGGAGCCACTGTGGAAAATTTTTCTAAATTTTTTTGGTATTATGGGCCAAAACAGTCAATATCTCGGATTCTAGAAGGTTTCGTACGCTCTTATTTTGCATGAAAAACCCAAGTAAAAAAAGGAGGTGCAGGCCCCGAGGGGCCTACACCACCAGATTAACATCGTTTTTCAAATATAAAATTATAAAATTCACTAGCTGATGATTATCCAAAATGTAGGAGTATTTAACTTTATCATAGAATGAAGAGATAACTTTTTGTGATGCGCTGGTTAGGTCATCAGTAATTACGCCTTGACGTTTAAGGATGTAGTACAGTCGGGTTGCTCTATACGACAAGGAGTATCTTTTGAATTTTGTTTTATAGAAAGGCTCTTCAAGGAGCTTTATATTTACGGATTGCGTAACACGAGATGGATTTTCAAAAGAAAGCATATCGTTGAGATAGTTTTCGGAATGTAGATTGTTTAGTGTCCTGAGGGAAAATTTCAAGAGTTCTTATATGTGCATGTCATATACCGTAAGTAATTGATTAGTGAGGAAATATTCCGACGACGAATCGAGCCGTTTTCGGGGGAAAAATACGTAATTATTTTCTTCTGAAGTATATGAATTTATTTCAAGGAAGAAAAACTGCCGCCGCCGTACACCAGGATACCATAGTGTATAAATGAGCTGATGTTGGTTCGATAGTAGTTAGGCGGCTGCTTTCGAGGTACGTAATATCTAAGTTTTGAAACATTGCCACGCTGATTACTAAGTCTACTGACAACATAATGAATCAGACAAAAACGAAAGTTTGCAATCAACAAGAATACCTAGATATTTGCACTCTGTAACCGATTGGACAATTTTATCATTAATAACAAAAAATATATGCATCATACTTGGAACCACTTCTGATTATATTAATTTGGACGGTTTTATGTAAATTAAGAGGTAGTTTGTTAGCGTTAAGACATTGGCTCACAATTTCCAGGTCCTCATTTATTTACATTTTCGATAGCCTCCTGGCTGCAGAGGTACGAGCTCGTCTTTCATAAAAAAACAAAGGAAACTGACGTTTCTGCGAATTTAGCCCCCAAAACTTTGTTAGATTCATATTGATTTTTCAGTAGAATTGAGGCAGGAATTAGACACATAGCGCATTTTTGCATAGAGCATTTTATACAGCACTTGACTGGAACTGGTGGTGGTGGTTGTTGTGGTGGGGGGGGGGGGGTGTCACTGCGAAGAGTGAAAACATCCGTACTCTTTCCCATCTTCCCCGCGATAACTGTACTTGCAACAATAACGGGCCATTAACTGACCATTTAGTAATACATAGTTATTGATTACTGTCAGAGTACCTTTATTTATACAACTGCAGTTGAACGTACATCAATTAATCAATCAATACAATGCAAAAATATAATTGTACATTTTTTATTTTGTCTCGTACCTGTTTTGCGAAACCATCAAGCTCAACGCTATAAAAATAAAAAGGGGCGGGGGTTCATACTCAAATATCACATCTTCCTTGGCAATTGCAATAAGATAAGGTGCATTTTTGCCACATTTAACCCCCTTGTATTATAGGTCATTGTCACACTCAATTTGGTCTAATCTTTCCCTGTTTCGTCAGTTATTAGCCCGAATTATTAGCCCAATTTGGCAACACCAAGGAGGAAGCAACTCCATTTATTTTGATCGATTTAAATAATAAAAGTCACATCCATCGAGAACCATTGATACTCAAGAAACACTCTCTCATTTTGCAACCTGCTTATCCGCTACTGACCATTTAATTCCCCCTGAGGATTTGTGACTATTTCGCCGATATCAGCAGCTACCCTCTTCAAGAAAATGGGCGTTCTTTAATCTGATCCTAATTCGATTTGAGTTTAGACTATCAAATTTGGTCATCCGTTCATCAATTATGATTGCTCGACAGATTTAGAAAAGTGCGATTGAATTTCTAATCAAGCCATTTTCATGCCATTTTTTTCAGTAGATGAAATCTTTTCTCTTCAATAATTTTTCATTGGCTAAAGTGCGAGGATTGATTAATACTGTTTCATAAGATATTAAACTTCAGTTGAATTCAATCGTTATTATACTTTTTGTTCAATTAAACAAACGACATGACTTCACCTTTTGAAAATTCAAGCCTTTTTGAAATATGCAACGTCATGTAATTTGTGAAATTGAACAAAAAATTTGCGGCGGTGAGCAAACTCAAGTGAGGTATTTTGGAGACATGAGTGTTTTGTTTCTCAAATTGTTTCACATGCTTATAAAACCAATTTGACAGACCGATTTGGACCGATTTTCGATTAATGGTGGCATGACATTTTTTCGTCATTTCTCCCCTATGTTTTTTTAATTAATAATTCCATTTTTGATCATACTCTTTCCAATACTAAGCACTTCAGCGCGGGGGGGGGGGGGGGGTGAGATTACTTTGAAGGCGCTTTGAGGAAAGAGCATATGTGTTTAATTATCATGCAAGTTTATTAGGAAAGTTTTGGGTTTTTCACGGTGACAACCTTAACTTTATGAGCCACCTATTGACAAATTAAAATGGGTTTGATTATTTTTTATAACCATAGATCGGAGAAAATCGCCCATAAAACCCGCAAACTTAAATTGAAGTTAACAAACTGATCAGGAAGATTTTGAGCAGATTCCATTTAAACAATAATCAATGCTTATTAAAGCTACAACTGAGAGCATGAACAAGTCCTTCAATAATGTTACGAGCAAATCAAATTTCACACCTGCGTCCAGGTGTCAGTGCTAGTTCAGCATTTGACTTTGCGCATGATATGAAAATACAAGGAGTCTCAGTAGAGTGCGCTCGCACATAATGTTCCGACCCGCCGATCCGTATTCCTGCAACGAAAACGAAAAAGAATACAGAAATTGAAAAAGGGCAACAAATTGACGTTTCTTTTGAAGTCACTCTTTCTCGAAGCTCTTAAGTCTGAGCAAACCGCTAAAAATAGTGAAGTAGAAATTAAGCAGTTTGAAAACTATTAATTGAAAATACGAAAATTGTAACTAGTAAATCAGAACTTCTTTTTCAAGAAGAAAAAGCAAAGGAGTCTGAAAAGTCCAAAATCAGTAGCCTCATATTAACATTTGTTTGAAATTCGGAAATAATTATATGCCCTTGTATAACTTCCCTTGTGATGAGCGGATTAAGACAGATAGGAAACACCAAGACATACAACTTCAGAAATACTACAAACAGTCTTTTGAATGAACAAAGTATTTCTTACAAAAATGAAAAACTTCTGAAACCGAAAGTTAATGAACCAAATAAACATTGATTTTGCAAAGTCATTGAATTAAATAAACTGAAAGTGCGGCGAGTAGGTATTGATGCCAATAAAATGGGAGAATGAAAGCAGCAGCAACAAGTTTTTCACGCAAAACCATTTCAGAGCATTCACATTTTGAACAAAAAGATGCAAAATTAAATTTACTTTAAATTCATAGAATATGGACGAGGTTATTATTCGATTATTTCGACATTCTGTCATTTTTTTGCATCAGTAAACCAAAATAGCAGGCTGCTTCTATTAGGTGAAAGTGAAATCTTTTTAGAGGTATTTCTTATTGGCTTCATTGCTTCGATATCATAGGTTCTAAATATATTTTTTGAATTTTAAACCTTTGCCTATTTTGGAAGCCTTTTGTTGTCTTCTTCATTTATCAATTTGATTAGAGTTAACATAACGTTTCAAAAAAACGCAAATAAACAAATAGGTTTTTAAAAAAGATTAGTATCAGATTTCAACAGCTTCGGACACGTTTTCTTGCAAAATTAAATAGAAATTTCTGTTTTGCCTTTATTTGTTCTTCTTTTTAGCAGTGCTATATCAGACATTCTGGATATTGGCAGGTCTCAGTTGTTTCATTTGCAGACGAAAACACTGGTTTTTTATGATATCAATTGATTGAATAAGGTATAATTGACTTCAAAATTTTTGTTTTAAAAAATTTGATCGAACTTTGATGCTGGTCATTGCCTTTGTTCGTTTTGGGTGTCTTTTTCCGATAGTCCCCATGAAATGATGGCTCATTGATATTCAGAAATACCTCAATTGTACGGTCTGCCCATTTAAAAGCTTATGGTTTTAAAGTTTTCATCAATGTGTTTTTGTAACTTCGTTTTTGGAATATTGAGTTCTGTCTTTACTGGTTGTTAATTTGTCGTTTTATGACCTACTCTCCACAATTTTGAGGTACTATTGACTTCCCATGGATTTAAAATTACTGAATTTACTCAGTTCAAAATTTAGGCGGTTCAAAATTATTGAAAATTTTTGGTTCGAAAGCATCACAAACATTTAATTTTCGGCTATTTTTTAACCTGAATTCTGACAATTTGCAACATAATCATTTTTGTAAACACAATTTACATATTTTTTCTAAAAAAATTTACTTTAGCATTTGTCTTTTGTACATCAATGGTCTTGTGGCTCAGTTATTATGAATTTTCTTTGATTTGATGAATAGTAATAATTTTAAAAAAAAATGACACCGTTTGTGCTTCTATTTTTGCTTTTTGTGTCATACTACAACGTTGATGACATTTTTCAGCAGCTTTGACGATGATATCAGTTCACATTATATGATGAGTTTTATGAATAGCCCATGGTTTCATTGACTTTGACACTGTTTACTCCCTAGTTTAAACGGAATATTTGATTTTGATTTGTATCTGTCACTTTCAATTGTACTTTTACAAATTTTCTGGATGATGAGAGATCTCAATTACTTCGACATTCTGTCAACCTGTTGATAAGTCTTAGAAAAGCAAAAACAAGCTATTAAATGAAAGTGTATTTTTTCTAGAGGTTTTCATTTCTAATATTGGCTTCATTGCTTCAATACAATGGGCTCTAAATATTTTCTTTGGCTATTGGACATTTGCCCATTTTTGAAGATTTTGTTTTTTGGTCCAATTACTACTTTCACTCAAGGTCCCATAACGCTTTGAAGAGAATGTTTGTGTACAAATACGATTTTCAGGTGAATAGCTTAAGATTTCTACGGCTTCTAATCAATTTTCTTGTTGAATTAAAACGATTGTTTTGTTTGGCCTGCAATTAACTTTCTTTTTCGAAGTGCAATCAGACCTTCTGGATAATAGAAAATCACAGTGGCTCCTCCTGGGAACGAAAATAACTGTTCTTTTTGATTTCGTTTTATTGCGATCGATAGTACTGTTTTTGAAAATAAAGCGTTTAAAAAATTTGATTAAGCTTTGATACTGATCGTTGCATTACAACATTTTGGTGGTCTTTTTGCATAATCCACTTATAACGAGGGCTCAATGAAGTTCAAAAATGTATCATTTGAACGATCACAATCTGCTCAATCAATAGCCTACGTTTTTAAGGTTTTTCATAATTTGCTTTGTACGAAGAATTGGGGAACTTAGAGCTCTGTCTGTACTGGTTGTTAGGTTGTTATTTTATAAATACTCTCCACTTATTTCAAACTCATTCCGCTTCCCATGAAGTTGAAAATTTTCTGATCTTCTTTAGTTCAAATTAATTTTATGTGGTTTAAATTTATTGAAAATTTTTGTTTTAAATAAATCATAAAACCTTTTAGCTTGTATATCTCGTTTCTGACAAATTGCAATCTAGTCTCTAATGTAGAAACATTTTACGTTTTTTTTCTGAAGAATTTTTTTATTACTAGGTTTTGTTTGTAAATTGTCCTTTGCTCCGTTATTTTGACATTTAAGATGTCTTTTATAATATTATTAATTATTAATGTTTTTTTTAAAAAAAATGTCCAGTTTTTGTGTTTCTTTATTATTGGTTTTCAAGTCATTCTAGAAAATTAATGAGGGTTACCAGTAGCTTTGAACATGAAAACAGTTGATCATATGTATTGCTTTCAAGGAAAAGCACATGGTTTTATTGACTTCGACACCGTTTTCTTCCAAATTTAAAATCAACACTTGATTATTATTCGCATCTGTCAGTTTCAATTGTAGTTTTTTGTCAGCTTGTTGCTAAGTTTGAGTAAAGTTTGAGTAAAATTTTTGTTATACAAATTTTGATTGGCCCTTGATACTGGTCAATGCAATTGATCTTTTTGGCTGTCTCTTTTGCATAGTCCCATCCATATTTGGGCTCCATGATGTTTGAAAAGAACATAACTGAACGGTCATAATCTGCCCAATTGATAGCTTATGACTTGAAGCCTTCAACGATGTGTTTTTGTAACAAAATTTGAAAAGTTCTGAGTTATGCCGTTTCTCGTTGTTAAGTTGCTGTTTTAGGAAATACTCTCCACTACTTTGAGGTAAAATCAGCAGCTACTGAATTTGAAAGTTTTTGTGATTTCCTTTAGTTGAAGTTTTATTTGGTTTCGAATTTTTGAATAAATTTGGTTTAAAAAATAAACAAAAAATTAGAATTTTGGTTGATTGTTGAATCAATTTCTGAAAATTTACATTATATTCCAAAATAGCAAACTGCTTCTATTATATGGAAAAGATGTTTTTCTAGAGGAATTTGTTTTTAATTATTGGCTTCAAGGTTTCTCTATCACGGGCTCTAAATATCCTTTTCGGCTCTTAGACACCTGCCCGTTTTGAAAAGTTTTTGTTGTTTTGCCCATGTCTCAATTGGACTAGAGGACACATAACGTTTATAAGAAAACGCATGTGTACAAATAGACATTTTAAATGAAAAACGTAAGATTTAAACTTTGAACTTTTCCTTTGCCTGTATTTGTCTTTATGATTTCTCAGTGCTATCAGACATTCTGAATAATGGCAAGTCTCAATGCTGTCTTCTGGAGACGCATACAATTGTATTTTATGATTTCCATTTATTGTTAATGAAATAAGTGACTTTGAAATTTTTTTATTAAGAAGCTTGATTAAATTTTTATAGTAGTCATTGAATGTGAACTTTTTGGTTGTCTGTTTTGCACAGTCCTCTTGAAGCGAGGGCTCCTTGATGTTCAAAAATGCCTCAACTGAACGATCGTAAACTGCTCAATTAATAGCTTACGGTGTTAAAGAATTCAATGATGTGCATTTGTGTCGAGGTTTTGGGAATAGAGATTTCTGTCTGTACTCGTTGTGAAGTTGTTGTTTTAAGAAATACTCTCCACTAATTTGAGGTACAATCAACCTCCCATGAAGTTGAAAGTTTTTCTGATTTCGTTTAGTTTAAAACTTTGTGGTTTCAAAATTTTGAAAATATTTTGTTTAAAAACTCAATAATAATTTAGAATTTCGGCGATTATTTGAAATTGGGTTCTGACAATGTGGAACGTAGATGTAGAAACAGCAACAATATTTCTGTAATGTAGAAACAGCTTAAATCTTCTTTCTAAAAAAATAATTTTTTTAGTACTTTTTTCGTTCGTAAATAATGGTCTTTCGATCCGTTATTTGTGGAGTTTTGAGCTCTTTTGTGATTTGAAAATTTTGTAGTTTTTTCTCAATTTACCTCAACCGAACTGTCATAATCTGCTTAATTGATAGCTTATAATTTTAAAACCCTCAGTGATGCTTTCTTGTAACAAATTTTGTGGAATTTTGAGTTTTGTTTTAACTCGTTGTTAAGTTGTTGTTTTAAAAAATTCTCTCCATTAATTGAGGTAAAATCAGCCTCTATTGAAGATGAAAGTTTCTGTGATTTCCTTTAGTTGAATTTTATGTGGTTTTTGAAAATAACTGGTTTTAAAAATAAACAAAAAATTAGAATTTAGGTGAAATTTTTAAACTGATCTCTAAAAAATTGCAACATAATCTCTGAAGTGAAAACAGCTTACATAATCTCTCTGAAGAAAATACTTCTTTCTTTAATACTAATTTTCTTTCGCAAACGGTCTTTTTGCTCCGTTATTTTGAGTTTCCGGATGTTTTGTGGTTTGAATTATTAGTAATGTTTTGGTAACAAAAATTAATCAAATTTTTGCGTCTTATTTTTGGTCTCAGTGTCATATTACAACAATAATCACAGTCTTTAATAGTTTTGGCGATGAGATCAGTTAATCACATGTAATGGCATTAATCATTAGCACATGATTTTCGCCTTTGTGGTACAATTAACATCCCATGGAGTTGAAAGGCTTTCTAAATTGCTTTTGTTGAAAATTTAGTGATTTGTATTATCTCAAAATATTTGATTGAAAAATGTTGGCAACATAATCTCTTCTGTAAATAAAGCTTAAATCTTCTTTATATCGAAAAAAATTTTCTTCATCAATAGTTTTTATTCATCGGTGGTCTTGTGACTACGTTATATTCAGTTTTCAGAGAGGTTTTGTGATTTGATTAATAAAAAAAAATTAAGACAAAAAAAAGTTTTTTCCGGTTTTTGTGTCACACTACAACATTAAGTTTTCAAAAGCTTTGGTGATGAGATCGTTTAAGAATATTTGATGGCTTTATTGAATATTCCATGGTTTTTTTAAACTTAAACACTGTTTGCTCCCAAATTTTTACCAATTGCTCGTGTCTGTGACTTTCAATTGTACACTTACGACTTATTCCGAATTATTATGGACCTCAATTAATTCAACATTTTGTCAACTTGTTACTAAGTTTGAGTAAACCAATATAGCAAGCTCATTCTAGTAAAAGAGAGTGATGTTTTTCGATAGAATTTTCTTTTTATTTAGTTGCTTCAATGTTTTGATAATGGGGGTTCTAAATCGTTTTTTTTTCAATTTTTGAACATTTGCTATAGTTGGAAGATTTGTGTTGCCTTGACTAAATATTATTTTCTTTAGATGTCACATAAATTATGAAAAACACGCATATGTACAAATTTTTAAGTGTATAACGTACGATTACAAAGGCTTCGAAAATGTTTCCTTGCAGAGTTATTTTTTTTAATTTAACGGCTTTTGCCTTTTTTGCAGCGCTATTCGACTTTTCGTGGAATGATTTTTTCTGCAGACTTAAAAAATCACAATTGAATATTTCAGTTAATTGCTTATGGTATTAATGATATTGAAAATTTTTGTTATACAAATTTTGATTGGCCCTTGATACTGGTCAATGCAATTGATCTTTTTGGCTGTCTCTTTTGCATAGTTCCATCCATACAAGGGCTCCATGATGTTTGAAAAGAACTTAACTGAACGGTCATAACCTGCCCAATTGATAGCTCATGACTTGAAGCCTTCAACGATGTGTTTTTGTAACAAAATTTGAAAAGTTCTGAGTTATGTCGTTTCTCGTTGTTAAGTTGCTGTTTTAGGAAATACTCTCCACTACTTTGAGGTAAAATCAGCAGCTACTGAATTTGAAAGTTTTTGTGGTTTCCTTTAGTTGAAGTTTTATTTGGTTTCGTATTTTTGAATAAATTTGGTTTAAAAAATAAACAAAAAATTATAGAATTTTGGTTGATTGATGAATCAATTTCTGAAAATTTACATTATATTCCAAAATAGCAAACTGCTTCTATTATATGGAAAAGATGTTTTTCTAGAGGAATTTGTTTTTAATTATTGGCTTCAAGGTTTCTCTATCACGGGCTCTAAATATCCTTTTCGGCTCTTAGACACCTGCCCGTTTTGAAAAGTTTTTGTTGTTTTGCCCATGTCTCAATTGGACTAGAGGACACATAACGTTTTTAAGAAAACGCATGTGTACAAATAGACATTTTAAATGAAAAACGTAAGATTTAAACTTTGAACTTTTCCTTTGCCTGTATTTGTCTTTATGATTTCTCAGTGCTATCAGACATTCTGAATAATGGCAAGTCTCAATGCTGTCTTCTGGAGACGCATACAATTGTATTTTATGATTTCCATTTATTGTTAATGAAATAAGTGACTTTGAAATTTTTTTATTAAGAAGCTTGATTAAATTTTTATAGTAGTCATTGAATGTGAACTTTTTGGTTGTCTGTTTTGCACAGTCCTCTTGAAGCGAGGGCTCCTTGATGTTCAAAAATGCCTCAACTGAACGATCGTAAACTGCTCAATTAATAGCTTACGGTGTTAAAGAATTCAATGATGTGCATTTGTGTCGAGGTTTTGGGAATAGAGATTTCTGTCTGTACTCGTTGTGAAGTTGTTGTTTTAAGAAATACTCTCCACTAATTTGAGGTACAATCAACCTCCCATGAAGTTGAAAGTTTTTCTGATTTCGTTTAGTTTAAAACTTTGTGGTTTCAAAATTTTGAAAATATTTTGTTTAAAAACTCAATAATAATTTAGAATTTCGGCGATTATTTGAAATTGGGTTCTGACAATGTGGAACGTAGATGTAGAAACAGCAACAATATTTCTGTAATGTAGAAACAGCTTAAATCTTCTTTCTAAAAAAATAATTTTTTTAGTACTTTTTTCGTTCGTAAATAATGGTCTTTCGATCCGTTATTTGTGGAGTTTTGAGCTCTTTTGTGATTTGAAAATTTTGTAGTTTTTTCTACAAAAATTATCCAAATTTCTGCGTATTATTTTTGGTCCTCATGTTGTTTAATACTAATTTTTTTTAATACTAGTTTTCTTTCGCAAACGGTCTTTTTGCTCCGTTATTTTGAATTTTCGGACGTTTTGTGATTTGAATTATTAGCAATGTTTTTGTAACAAAAATTAATCAAATTTCTGCGTCTTATTTTTGGTCTCAGTGTCATATTACAACAACAATCACAGTCTTTAATAGTTTTGGCGATGAGATCAGTTAATCACATATAATGGCATTAATCATTAGCACATGATTTTCGCCTTTGTGGTACAATTAACATCCCATGGAGTTGAAAGGCTTTCTAAATTGCTTTTGTTGAAAATTTAGTGATTTGTATTATCTCAAAATATTTGATTGAAAAATGTTGGCAACATAATCTCTTCTGTAAATAAAGCTTAAATCTTCTTTATATCGAAAAAAATTTTCTTCATCAATAGTTTTTATTCATCGGTGGTCTTGTGACTACGTTATATTCAGTTTTCAGAGAGGTTTTGTGATTTGATTAATAAAAAAAAATTAAGACAAAAAAAAGTTTTTTCCGGTTTTTGTGTCACACTACAACATTAAGTTTTCAAAAGCTTTGGTGATGAGATCGTTTAAGAATATTTGATGGCTTTATTGAATATTGCATGGTTTTTTTAAACTTAAACACTGTTTGCTCCCAAATTTTTACCAATTGCTCGTGTCTGTGACTTTCAATTGTACACTTACGACTTATTCCGAATTATTATGGACCTCAATTAATTCAACATTTTGTCAACTTGTTACTAAGTTTGAGTAAACCAATATAGCAAGCTCATTCTAGTAAAAGAGAGTGATGTTTTTCGATAGAATTTTCTTTTTATTTAGTTGCTTCAATGTTTTGATAATGGGGGTTCTAAATCGTTTTTTTTTCAATTTTTGAACATTTGCTATAGTTGGAAGATTTGTGTTGCCTTGACTAATTATCATTTTCTTTAGATGTCACATAAATTATGAAAAACACGCATATGTACAAATTTTTAAGTGTATAACGTACGATTACAAAGGCTTCGAAAATGTTTCCTTGCAGAGTTATTTTTTTTTAATTTAACGGCGTTTGCCTTTTTTGCAGCGCTATTCGACTTTTCGTGGAATGATTTTTTCTGCAGACTTAAAAAATCACAATTGAATATTTCAGTTAATTGCTTATGGTATTAATGATATTGAAAATTTTTGTTATACAAATTTTGATTGGCCCTTGATACTGGTCAATGCAATTGATCTTTTTGGCTGTCTCTTTTGCATAGTCCCATCCATACAAGGGCTCCATGATGTTTGAAAAGAACTTAACCGAACGGTCATAATCTGCCCAATTGATAGCTTATGACTTGAAGCCTTCAACGATGTGCTTTTGTAACAAAATTTGAAAAGTTCAGAGTTGTGTCGCTTCTCGTTGTTAAGTTGCTGTTTTAGGAAATACTCTCCACTACTTTGAGGTAAAATCAGCCGCTACTGAATCTGAAAGTTTTTGTGATTTCCTTTAGTTGAAGTTTTACTTGGTTTCGAATTTTTGAATAAATTTGGTTTAAAAAATAAACAAAAAATTAGAATTTTGGTTAATTGTTGAATCAAATTTCTGAAAATTTACATTATTTTCTCAAACGTGAACAGCTTACATAATCTCACTAGACAAAATTTTTCTTCATCACTAGTTTTCTTACGCAAACGGTCTTTTGGCTCCGATATTTTGAGTTTTCGGATGTCTTTTGTGATTTGAGTAAATAGTAATGTTAATTACAAAAATTGACTAAAATTATGTATCTTTTTTGGTTAATATGTCCTACTACAACGATAATCGGGGTCTTTAACAATTTTGGTGATGTGATCAGTTAATCACATATAATGGCCTCAATGAATAGCACATCGTCTCAATGATTTTGCCATTTGAGGTACAATTAGGCTGCCATGGATTTGAAAGGTTTTCTGACTTACTTTTGCTCAAACTTTAGGTGATTTAAAATTTTTTTAAATTTTTGGTTAAAAAAAATCATAAAACAGTGGCAATAGAATCTCCAATGTAAACACAGCTTACCTCTTCTTTCTAAAGAAAAAATTTTTTTTCTTAATAATTTTGGTTCATTAGTGGTTTTGTGGCTCCGTTAATTCAAATGCTCTGACATACTACGATAGTGTCATACTACAATACTAATGACAGTTTTCGATAGTTTCAGTGATGAGATCAGTTAATAATATGTGACGGCTTTAATGAATAGCACATGGTTTCTTTTTAGCTTAGACATTTTTTTCTCCCAAATTATAACCAGATACTTGTATCTGTCACTTGGAATTGTACTCTTACAACATTTTCCGAGTTTTGGGGGAACTCACTTTTTTCTACATTTTGTCAAAATAGTGCTAATTCTGAGTAAACCAACACCGCAAGCTGCTTCTAGTAAGTTAAAATGATGTTTTTCTAGAGGTTTTTCTTTTCATTTATTGGCTTCAAAATTTTGATATGACGGGTTCTAAAAATTTTTTTCAATTTTGAAAACTTGCCAATTGTTGATGGTTTTTGTTGCCTGGTCCAATTATAGTTTTCATTAGAGGTCAAATAACGCAAGAAAGAAAACGCATATGTGTAGATAGAAATTTTTAAGTGTATAACGTAGGAGTAAAACGGCTCCGAAGCTGTTTTCTCGCAAAAATATTGTTTAAATTTACTCGTATTTGTCTTTGTATATTGCAGTGCTGTCAGATATTCTGGATAATGAAAGGTCTCCGTGATTTCTTCTGGAGACGTAAATCATCATTTTTTTGTGATTTCATTTGATTGCTTATGGTATTATTGACTCTGAAAATTTCGGTTATAAAACATTTGATTGACCGTTGATACTGGGCATTGCAATTGACCTTATTGGTTGTCTTTTTTGCATAGTCCCACAAAAACGAGGGCTCCATGATGTTCGAAAGTACCTCAACCGAACTGTCATAATCTGCTTAATTGATAGCTTATAATTTTAAAACCCTCAGTGATGCTTTCTTCTAACAAATTTTGTGGAATTTTGAGTTTTGTTTTAACTCGTTGTTAAGTTGTTGTTTTAAAAAATTCTCTCCATTAATTTGAGGTAAAATCAGCCTCTATTGAAGATGAAAGTTTCTGTGATTTCCTTTAGTTGAATTTTATGTGGTTTCCATTTTTTGAAAATAACTGGTTTTAAAAATAAACAAAAAATTAGAATTTAGGTGAAATTTTTAAACTGATCTCTAAAAAATTGCAACATAATCTCTGAAGTGAAAACAGCTTACATAATCTCTCTGAAGAAAATACTTCTTTCTTTAATACTAATTTTCTTTCGCAAACGGTCTTTTTGCTCCGTTATTTTGAATTTTCGGATGTGTTGTGGTTTGAATTATTAGTAATGTTTTTGTAACAAAAATTAATCAAATTTCTGCGTCTTATTTTTGGTCTCAGTGTCATATTACAACAATGATAACCGTCTTTATTAGTTTTGGTGATGAGATCAGTTAATCTTGTATAATGGCCTCAATGCATAGCACATGATATCAATGACTTAGCCATTTGAGGTAAAAGTTGCGTCTCAGAGAATTTAAAGGTTTTCTGATTTACTTTTGTTGAAAAATTATGTGATGTAAATTTTTTGAAAATAAGTGTCTTGAAAAAGATCATATATTTTTGTTATTCGGGGATTTTGTAGATCTAAGCTATGACCATTTGCAAAGGAGTCCCTAATGTAAAAAAAGCTTAATTCTTCTTTCTCAGGAAATTTTATTCTTTTTCAATTATTATTGGCATCAATTTTGTTGCGGCTTTGTCATTTTGAGGTTTTTGAACGCTATTGTGATTTGATTATTAGAAGTAATTAAAGAAAAAAACAACACTTGCTTCTTTTTTTGGTTTTCTTGTCATACTACAACAGAAAGGAAATTTTTCAGTGCTTTGGTGATAATATCACCTAATTATATATAATGACTTCAATGAATAGCACATGGTTTTTCTGATTTAGACACAGTTTTCTCCCAATTTTTAACCGAATACTTGACTTTTAATCGTATCTGTCACTTCCAATTGTATTCATACAATAATTTCTGGATGGAGAGAGATCTCAATAATTTCAACATTCTGTCAACCTGATAAGTCTCAGTAAACCAAAAAGCAAGCCACTTCTAGTGAAGTTTTTCTAGAGGTTTTTCTAATTATTGGCTTATTTGCTTCGATTCCATAGGTTCTATATATTTTCTCAACCTTTTGACATTTGCCCATTTTAGAAGATGTTTGTTGCCTTATCCAATTATCATTTTGATTCGAGGTCACACAATTTTTGAAAGAAAACTTACGTAAACAGATGAAAGATATAATAAATTTTAAGTGATTAGCGTAATATTTCACTGGCTTTGGAACCGTTTTCTTTCAAATTTAAGTCTACTTTTTGATTTACCTGTATTTGCATTTCTTTGTTGCAGTGCTATCGTATATTCTGTTTAAGGAAATGTCCTGGTTGCTTCTTCTGGAGACGCAAGCAATGATATTTTATGATTTCGACTGATTCCTTATGGTATTAATGACTTTAAACAATTTTATTTTGAAAAACTTGATCGACATTTGATGCTGGACATTGCATTTTGTCATTTGGGTTGTTTCTTCTGCAAAACATCCTTGGAACGAGGGCTCCCTGATGCTCAACAATACCTCAACCTAACGTTCATTATCTGCTCAATTGATGACTTATGGTTTTAAGGGCTTCGACAATTTATTCTTCTAACACTTTTTGCGGTATTCTGAGTTGTCAACACTCGTTGTTGAATTGTTCGTTTGAAAGTTTTCCTCGCCTAATTTGAGGTTAATTTGGCCTTCCACAATGTTTAATTTTTTTTTGAATTATTTTAGCTGAAATTTTTTTCGGTTTAAAATTTTTGGAAATAACTGTTTCAAATAATCATAGAGTTTTTGAGAGCGGCAACCTTTTTAATTTCATATATGAAATTTTGCAACATGGTATCTAACGTATACACAAACTACATCTGCTTTCTAAAGATAGTGCTTTTCCATTACTAGTTTTTGCTCGTAAGTTGTCTTGTGGCTCCGTTATCTTGAGTTTTTGGAAGCCTTTTGTCATTTGATTAATTAGTGATGTCTGAAAAACGACCAATTTTGTCTTTCTTTTGACTGGTTTTTGTGTCATACTACAACAATAATGACATCTTCCAACAGAACTGGTGATAAAATCATTTAATCATATAAAATGGATTCGATGAATAGCACATGCGCAGTTGATTTTTAGACGTATCTGTCACTTTTAATTATAGTCATACATCACAATATGTATTATGAAAGATCTCTCTTTGAACGCATAAAATAGCCTGTCCAGTATTTTCAGTCTAGAGTTATTGGTTTTTACCTTGAAATTGCTTTTAAAAATAGAAATTTTTCTTTCAGTTTTTGCGCCTTGCTCCTTTTTCTGTCTACTTGCTACCTACTCTGAGCAAAGACCAATCCTGCATAAATTCGAGAAACATACTTTTATTTTGCTGATGCCAGCTAAATGTTAATTGATGACTTATATGATACTATTTATACTTTTTATGGTATTATCTGTTTTCATTTCGACTTTTTTCTTTAAGCGTTTGTAACGATTTGAAGTTTTTTGGCAGCGACCAGCAATTTGTTTTATTCATTTTTTTCATCATCTTGTCTCCTATTTTCGTCACTGACAAGCATTGTTGGATCTCTAAGATGACATTTTCTATTTTTTTCTAGCTGCTAATGAATGTTCCCAACTGCTCCGATGGAGTTACATGTGAATCTATCTAAAATTTGTAGTTGACAGCGGATGGTTGACTTTGCTTCTTTTAATTCTTGTTTCTTCTTGACTTGTTACGAAATGTTTTTAAGGAGTGGTCATGTGTGCTTTGAGATGAAATACAATTTGTTTTTTTTTACTTTAGGGTTTAACTGACGTGGTTTGACTTTGTTATTGATTTTTTCAAAAACGAAGTGGTTTTTGAGGGTTGTCTTGTCTCCTTGTCTCTTAGTTTTATTAAGAGCAGGTTTCATCGGTACTCCAAAGCGGCAATAATTATTTTCTTCATCGAGGTGCACTTAAGACAAATTACTCATTAACCAATTATTTTCGAACAGTATACGTATTTTTATAAGTTTTGCTTCGCTTCATCTTTCGGTAGACAACTGAGTAAAAATTAGGAGTGGGATCGAAAGATTATATGCAAACTCACATTACCGATCCTCCTTGTTTAATTATCGTGTCAGAGTTTCTTGTTTTTAAGAATTTTGAAAGTTTCCAAATATTTGAAATCTCAACTATGAGAGAACCTGAAAAAAAAAATTTAATCAGAATAAACTTTGGTCGATTGGTTTTTACCCTTATCATTTAAATGTAATTTTTCTCTACAATTAAATATTCTGGGGTGGATGGCAAAATAGCCGAAAAATAGCGAATAAAACATGCATAGGCGCCAAAATAGCGATAATAGTAACATTTTTGAGTCTCGATACCTTGTTAAAGCAACCATTTTTAAACATCTTTTAATTGAATCTAATGTTCCAAACCGAACATCTAAAAAGTTTAGATGGTTAAAGCACCCAGTACTACTCTTGATATCGTAGATTAAAAGACAAAACAAAGCATGAATAAGTTGAAAAATGCCACCAATCGCAATACTACATATATGAGCCGATGCATGTTGGTTAAATATTTAATGAACCAATTGTGTTTCGAGGAGTCTTAATAGAGAAATGAAATTTACTGAAAGCGTCATTTTATTGACAAAATTGAATATTTGATAACTGTTTTCCGATTATCTTTATTTTAGCTGTATCAGTTATAATCAGCAATTGTGTTTCGAAAGCTCTCAAATTGGTCGAGTTAATTTCTGAACTGGTTCTTGAGACAAACGTGACGGCTATGAAGTAGTCATCTAACCATTATTAAATTTTCTCAGTTGCAGTCGTTATAGTCAACTAGTGTCCAATCGCCAAAATGCTAAATTAACATATTTTCTAGGACCTATTATTATGTTCGATTGGGTGCCAAGTCTAAGCAACGACCTCTAAAAAGACTTTAAACTGCCAGAGGGCTGGGGGTCAAAATTGACTAGAAATACCAGCTTCCAATTAAAATTGATTCGAAATGACCTGCTAAGCAGAATAGATAGAAAAGAACATGCTCGACTTAAGTTTGTTTACAAATGGACTCTTCGTTGATCCAGAAAAAGACAATGCATTACTCGAGTGCGTCCATTGAAAGACTTTCCTGTAACATCAAGAGACCCTAAAAACACCATGCTTGACCGATGACACGCATATGATGTACTGGCAATAACACAGCAGCACAAATGCTTTCTAGTAGTCATACATAGATCGTATAAAGAAATGACGTATAATGTGTGTAACAACTTATATCACCCTTGTCTGAATACAATAAGAAATGCCAGTTCGGGCCGAGTTTGGGCAACGAAAGTTGATTTTAACTGGTGTCTGGTCATATTTGAAACTGAGAGGATTCATCTATTAGTATTCACCAAAAATATGGATATGGGGTCAGCTTGCCAAAGTTTTTTTTTCTCAATTCATTTCAGAACGGAAAATTGTAATGCGCATATTCTTTTTTATAATGATGTCAGGAAAAAAACTCATCTTAATGTATTTGAGAGGATTTTAGAACGTGAATTAAATATTGCACTATACTTGAGATTGAAATCTGTCACATGAAAAAAGCACAACTTGCGAAGCTACTTTAAGAGGCTCTCAATAAATAATGAATTCATGCATTTGCTTGGGATTAAAACTATACTCTTCAAAAAAAATATTACAGCTACGTATAGGAAAGGACAAGGTATGTAAATTTATTTTTTTAAACGATTAATACTTTTACTTGTTTGATAATATAACAAGCATCAAAACGTTATTTTGAAATGAAAATTGCATCAGATTACCTTCTCAATCACAGCTGAGTTTTTTGGTAGTATAATTGGGTTTTAACTGCTTAAATCTCAGAATGTCATTAAATCTTTACTAGACTTAAATCTCAATAATAAGATTTAGCAGGGTTTCAGGAAAAGGAAATACCTAAAATGACAAATAATTAAATGAATAAATAAACTATATAACTAAATAACTAAATAATCCAATATTTTACCCTGTGGCTATAATTTTGTCAAAAAAATTATTCAGTACAATCCTGCCTATTCAATAATGTACTAGAGTATATTTACCAAGTTTTTATGTGTATTATTTCATTTGGTCATGCCTCGCAGGATATGGCCATGCTTCAGTGACGTGTGACACAAATGATCCATTTAAGAATGATAAAACATGCTTGCAATGCCAACTGCTAATTTGCAGTCAAAGTGAGTTTTGAACGATAAGATGGAAGACTTTTGACGAAAAGAAGAAATAAATCGAGTATTTTGATAGCGGGTATTTTGGCACATTGGGTATTTTAGTGTTTTGTATAGTATCATCTAACCATTTAGCAGACAACAGTAATTTGGCCATAATTAGAAAAAATTCTTAGCTACTATGATCTGAGTTTTGATTCACTGAAATTTTTCTCAGATTTTGAGTTAGATCTCACGCAAATGAATAAATTGGTGTCTTAATTTTTAATATAAAAGTTGCCTGCGTTATACATCACATTTTTCGAATAACTCGTAATTATATTCCCAGGCCTATGGTATTGTGCACATCGGCTTTTGAAACGTAATATAGATTTTAAAAAATTAATTGTAGCGACCAGTCACTAAAAAAAAGTAAATTTGAGGTCGTTCAGTTTGATTAGCAGATCAGACAAACTTCTAGAGCTCCCAAATTTGATTTTTTTTGCTAATATTTTAGCACCAATTCAAAATCTCTCACCGCCAATCAACTTGTGAATCCATAATAAATTTCCTTTTCGTAAAACATCTTGAATTTCATTTTAGTTCTTAATTTCTAAATTCTTAATTTAAGTTCAAAAAAAAGTTGTTAATTCGTGAAGCAACAGCATATTTCTTAGCTTTACCACGTGGAACTAGTAAAAGAATTAGCAACAGTTTTTAACATAGCGCTAGAGAACATCAATCTAGCGCAAACTAAAACAATTTTTCAAACTCTGCTTAACTGTTCTCAAACGAAGTTTGTAGCAATTATAATAGTCCTCTGGTCTTTTTTATGCTATTTTTTGCTCGACCGATTTTTCATCTGACCCATTTGATTTCTTTGTTCTCAAAAATAGGATAAATAGGTACCTCTCAGAGGGCATTAAGCTCTCTTAGAGCTCTAACTTTTTTATACCCTAAGAATGCGGTTCACCAAAACTGTTTGAGGAGACACTTTCATGGTGTGAATGGTGGTTCTTAATATCAAATGTTTGATCCCCTCAGTCACCCCCCTCGTCTTTGACTGAGGAGGTCAAACTTTTGATATCAATAACCACCCTTCACACCATGAAATTGTCTCCTCAAAACAGATTTGGTGAATCGCATTTTTAGAGTATAGTAAGGCTTAGGACTCTAAGAGAAATTAATGCCCTCCGAGCAGCGAAAAGTCAAGTGGGTCAGACGAAAAATTGGTCAGGCAAAAAATGGCATAAAAAAGGCCAGAGGACTAACATAATTGCTACAAATTTCGTTTGAGAGCAATTAAACAGAGTTCGAAAAATTGTTTTAGTTTGCGCTAGATAGATGCCTCAAAAATTATTTTTTTTCTGGATTTGAAGCTGTGCACAATCGGTGTTCTTTGGTCAACTCAGGCGGCGTCAGGTGAGCAGGCTTCTGACTGAATTTTTTGATATCAGGATTTGAGAACTTACATTTATTGAAGTTATTCTCAAAGTTAGCCGAGGGACCAATTTGACACATGTCGAGGATCAGTTTTTACACCTTTTCAATTACCATTAAGTAGAGTGAAAATTTGACAACTGCTTTTGATTTTGCACTCTAATAAACGTGACCCCTTCGAAAGAGGAAATAGGTGAGCATAGATCAAAGTTCCCACCATTGGTGCATTTGAAGGGCCAGTAACCACAAACAGTCAAAGAGACTGCAACCTCTCTTAGTTCACTTCACGTCCAATGTGTATTCAGTTTACAAGACAGATCAATTGTAGCAAAGTTATTGTAATGGCCTTCCTTTTGGAGGTGATTCACTCGCTTCCTTTTCGACAAATGCACATGTCACTTGTGTAATTGTTCGTGGCCAACAAAATTTTTGCACTAACGTTGGAATTGTGCCTTGCCGTTTTGTTAGATGCTATTCTAAAAAGAAAAGTTACGTGGCATCAGATCAAATTCAGTTAGCTGATATCCATGCCATTTTTCAAGGATTTGTGGGACTCATTATGTTTACCCTAAGAGAATTGCGAATGATTTTTTGTATTAGAGACCCCTCACGTAATTATAAGCCACGTAATGACATAGTTACGGTACTTGGGGAGTCAAAAACTTCTAGTGTGGAGTCTATAAATAATGGCACCTGTCTCTTACTTCAGACTCCATTAAATTGGGAAGCCTATAATGAGAAGCCAACAATTTTTACGACTCGAAGAGGAGTATTGATATTCTACAGGTTTTTTTTTTAGCATAAAGCAAGTTTTTTCATGACTTGAATTTTGACTTCTTTCTATTCGAGTTTTTACCTCCGTTTTTGATTGTTGACTTCTGTTTTCGAACATTGGACTTCAGGAGTAGCTTAGTTTGTAATGTATAGCAATTGGTAACATTCTGTAATTCAAGGTGAAGAGGTCAATTTGCGAAAATTTGATCCCATTTAACTACCTACCCCGCCCCAAAAAAACTACCCCCCCCCACGTACCCCCCCCCCAACGTACCTACCCCCCAAACCCAACTTACCTACACCCCCCCTCGTACCTACCTACCCACCACCCCCCCCCCCCTCCCTCGTACCTACCCCCCC
>NW_027449248.1:0-30930 GCF_964194025.1 Convolutriloba macropyga
AAGAAGTTGTGTTTTTTACTTTCGGTGGTCCAAATTGTTAACGGATGGAGCCGCTGTGTGACTAACGAAGTCCCGTTTGTATACACGTTAGGAAATGCAGACGTATCTATCAAAGTTAAATTTGAGAATGGAATAAATTGAAAAAAAAACTTGTTTCATACATTTTTTTCTTAGAAACTGTAATCCTCATTACAAATGAACTGCAATTGAGAAACCCCGTTCTGCAGACAATATTGTATTAATATACAGACTGTATTAGGCAATATAAGTTTCGAAGGTTCAAAAATCTTAAGACAAGTGTACGTCTTAAAACTGTTTTCTTGGTTTGGGGGGGGGGTTGAGGGGGGGCACTTCGAGCCTGAGCCTAAGCTTCAGGCTCGAAGTGCCCCCCCATTTTTTTTGGCCCCACACACAATGCGCGTTTATGATCGTCATTTTTGACCTGACTTTTGCCAGTCTTGTACTTGGTGTTGTGTCAAAAACTGGAAATTTGTTTGATTTCCTTAAGTTAAATTCAGTCTCTTGACATTAAGAAGTTGTTTTTTTTACTTTTGGTGGTCCAAATTGTTAACGGATAAAGTCGCTGTGTGACCAACGAAGTCCTTTTTGTATACACAGTAGGAATTGCAGACGTATCTATCAAAGTTAAATTTGAGAATGAAAAAAATTGAGAAGAAAATTTGTTTCGAACATTTTTTTTTAACTTAGAAACTGTAATCCTCATTACAAATGAACTCCAATTGAAAAACCCCGTTCTGCAGACAATATTGTGTTAAAATGTAGACTGTATTAGGCAATATAAGTTTCGAAGGTTCAAAAATATTAAGACACGTCTACGTCTTAAAACTCTTTTCTTGGGTTGGGGGGGGGAGGGGGGGCACTTCGAGCCTGAGCCTAAGCTTCAGGCTCGAAGTGCCCCCCCCCCAAATTTTTTTTGGCCCCACAGATAATCTGCGTTTATGATCATCGTCATTTTCGACCTGACTTTTGCCAGTCTTGAACTTGGTGTTGTGTCAAAAACTGGAAATTTGTTTGATTTCCTTAAGTTAAATTTAGTCTCTTGACATTAAGAAGTTGTGTTTTTTATTTTCGGTGGTCCAAATTGTTAACGGATGGAGCCGCTGTGTGACCAACGAAGTCCCGTTTGTATACACGTTAGGAAATGCAGACGTATCTATCAAAGTTAAATTTGAGAATGGAATAAATTGAAAAAAAAACTTGTTTCATACATTTTTTTTCTTAGAAACTGTAATCCTCATTACAAATGAACTGCAATTGAGAAACCCCGTTCTGCAGACAATATTGTATTAATATACAGACTGTATTAGGCAATATAAGTTTCGAAGGTTCAAAAATCTTAAGACAAGTGTACGTCTTAAAACTGTTTTCTTGGGTTGGGGGGGTGAGGGGGGGGGGGGGGGGCACTTCGAGCCTGAGCCTAAGCTTCAGGCTCGAAGTGCCCACCCCCCATTTTTTTGGCCCCACAGACAATGCGCGTTTATGATCGTCATTTTTGACCTGACTTTTGCCAGTCTTGAACTTGGTGTTGTGTCAAAAACTGGAAATTTGTTTGATTTCCTTAAGTTAAATTTAGTCTCTTGACATTAAGAAGTTGTGTTTTTTATTTTCGGTGGTCCAAATTGTTAACGGATGGAGCCGCTGTGTGACCAACGAAGTCCCGTTTGTATACACGTTAGGAAATGTAGATGTATCTATCATAGTTAAGTTTGAGAATGGAAAAAATTGAGAAAAAAATTTGTTTCATACATTTTTTTTACTTAGTAACTGTAATCCTCATTACAAATGAACTCCCATTGAGAGACCCCGTTCTGCAGACGTTATTGTATTAACATACAGACTGTATTAGGCAATATAGGTTTCGAAGGTTCAAAAATCTTAAGACAGGTCTACGTCTTAAAACTCTTTTCTTGGGTCAAAATTCTTTTTTTTATCCAAATAAATATCTGAAACATGAAAATGAGCAATTTTTTACGTGCTCAAAACTCTCTGTCCGATTTCTGATGTTTTACTGTTAATTGAATTTGTTCAGAAGCGTCATACTTCATCAGAACTCTGCTGACACGTAGTATAGATTTCATTTGAGTTCGAGAAATTTTTCTCTACCCATAATCAAGTTTTCTTGTCATCTGATAACTTTGCACTGAACACCTATAATTTTTGTTTTTCAGCAAAAATTTTCATTTGCAGAGATTCCTTTGTGGTGCAAATGGGAGCCATGCTCGTTTGATGACTTAAATTTTTGTCTTTAACGTGAAATTAAGGGCAATTTTTTTGGCTCAAAAGTAAAAGTTTGAGAAATTGTTCAAATTTTTTCACTTTTTATGTTAAATTTAGGATGTCATTACTGAATGACTTCTGAAAACAGACTAATTAAAATCCATAACACATCAAACAGTTACTATAGGAGCCAAAGACTTATTGGAAAAAGACACTTTTTCTTTCTTTGACAAATTGCTTTCTTTGAATTTTTAATATATCAACCGTTTCATTATTGTCAATCTTTTTTTTTTCGCGGCCAATTATCCTCTGATACTCAAACGATGTTTCAGAATTAAAATAATTTATGATTGTAGTTCATTTGGCAACATTTTGGAACATAGGCTTTTCTGGCCATGTTAGCGTTCGAATAGTCCACCCTTATTAGAGTTGGAAACAAAAGCACAGAAACGCACTGTTTTTGAAACATTGGTAAATTAAACTTAATCTATAGTCAAAAAATTACCTAACTGTAGAAAAAAAACTTTGAACCTGTTGGAAAAACATGTTTTAGGATGAAAAATTAGGCCGACTTTCGGTCGGTTCCGTTGTATTTTTTCAACGCACTCTAAATTTTACCTCAAATTATTGACTATAAAAATCGTAATTGAGAAACTTTTTACGCGGTGGCAACCAGCTGTTCAAACTCTCTTGATTCTTATTAATTTTTCTACCATTTGGACGTTTTTAAACGATTCATACTTGATTGCAGCTCTGATGACACTTCATTTGAGTTGGATAAATTTTTTCTTACCCAAATTCAAGTTTCCTTGTCATCTGAAAACTCTGCACTGAACACCTATAATTTTTGGTTCTCAATATATCACTTATTTTGCAGAGACTTCTTTTCGGTGCTAATGGGAGCCATGCTCGTTTCAAGACTTTAAGTTTTGTCTTTAACGAGAAAATGGTGGCATTTTTTGGCTTAAAAATAAAAGTTTGCGAAAGTGTTAAGTTTTTTTTTCACTTTTTATGTTAAAATCAAGAAATTATTACTGCATGACTTGCAAAAGTAGAAAAACTAAATTCAAAAACACATCAAAGAATTGTTATAGGAGCCAAACAATTATTGGAAAAAGACACTTTTTCTTTCTTTGACAAATTGCTTCCATTAGATTTTTATTAAATTAACCGTTTCATTGTTGTCAATCGCTTTATTTCGTGGCCAATTAGCCTCTGATACTTGAACGATGTTCCAGAAATAAAATAATTTATGATTGTAGTTTATTTGGCAACATTTTGGAACATAGGTTTTTCTGGCCATGTTAGCGTTCGAATAGTCCGCCCTTATTAGAGTTGCAAAAAAATGCACAGAAACGCACTGTTTTCGAAATTTTGGTAATTTAAACTTAATCTATAGTAAAAAAATTACCTAACTGTAGAATAAAAACTTTGGACCTGGTGGAAAAACATGTTTTAGGATGAAAAATTAAGACGACTTTCGGTCGGTTCCGTTCTATTTTTTCAACGCACTCTAAATTTTACCTCAAATTATTGACTATAAAAATCGTAATTGATAAATTTTTTACGCGGTGGCAACCAGCTGTTTAAACTCTCTTGGTTCCTACTAATTTTCTACCTTTTGGACGTTTTTAAACGATTCATACTTGATTGCAACTCTGATGACACTTCATTTGAGTTGGATAAATTTTTTCTTACCCATATTCAAGTTTCCTTGTCATCTGAAAACTCTGCACTGAACACCTATAATTTTTGTTTCCCGGTATATCACTTCTTTTGCAGAGACTTCTTTTCGGTGCTAATGGGAGCCATGCTCGTTTCAAGACTTTAAGTTTTGTCTTTAACGAGAAAATGGTTGCATTTTTTGGCTTAAAAATAAAAGTTTGCGAAAGTGTTAAGTTTTTTTTCACGTTTTATGTTTAAATTAAGATGTCATTACTGCATGACTTCCAAAAGTAGAATAATTAAAATCAAAAACACATCAAACAGTTGTTATAGGAGCCAAAAAATTATTGGAAAAAGACACTTTTTCTTTCTTTGACAATATGCTTCCATTAGATTTTTATTAAATTAACCGTTTCATTGTTGTCAATCGCTTTATTTCGTAGCCAATTAGCCTCTGATACTTGAACGATGTTCCAGAAATAAAATATTTCATGATCGTAGTTTATTTGGCAACATTTTGGAACATAGGCTTTTCTGGCCATGTTAGCGTTCGAATAGTCCGCCCTTATTAGAGTTGCAAAAAAAGCACAGAAACGCACTGTTTTCGAAACTTTGGTAATTTAAACTTAATCTATAGTCAAAAAATTACCCAACTGTAGAAAAAAAACTTTGAATTTGGTGGAAAAACATGTTTTAGGATGAAAAATTAAGCCAACTTTTGGTCGGTTCCGTTCTATTTTTTCAACGCACTCTAAATTTTACCTCAAATTATTGACTATAAAAATCGTAATTGAGAAATTTTTTACGCGGTGGCAACCAGCTGTTCAAACTCTCTTGGTTCCTATTAATTTTTCTACCATTTGGACGTTTTTGAACGATTCATACTTGATTGCAACTCTGATGACACTTCATTTGAGTTGGATAAATTTTTTCTTACCCATTTTCAAGTTTTCGACAAGAGAATTTCGGAAGACCTAAATGACTCGTAAAATGAATTTTTATGCAAAAGTTATCAAGAGAAAAGTCTAGAAAACAATCATAGAAACTTTTAACAAGTGTGAAGATTGCGTGGAAAGTGAAACACAATCAACTATTCGCACTTGAAAAATGAGCAAAAACTTACAATTTGGAATTTTTCTAGACACTAAATTGGTTTTTTTGAACAAATATGCAAACAAAAAAATATTGAGATCTGTTTTTTTATTGTACTGAGAGTTCATTTTGATAATTTTTAATAAACTGGGATGCAAGATTTTGGAATGGCCGCGTTTTTGCATTTTTTCACAACAATCTTGTTTTCTTTCAATGTCTTCAAAGCCCGCAAAAAAGATTTATATTTCTTCTAAAATATGGCATTTTTGGTTCCCTCGTAGACAAAATCTTTGGATACCCGGAACATCAAACAATATCAGGAAAAAAACATTGAGTAAAAAATTATGCCAAAGCGGCCAAGAGATAGATTTTAGCCGGTACCCATATTTCGGAGCTATTTTTTTGACACCATTTTTCTCGCTTTCTAGGCAATGTTGGAACTTCTGATTTTGAGATCGTTGTTGTAGTACTAAAATATGCCCACATGCCAAATTTCAGGTTTATTCGATCATTTTTCAACTTTTGCCTTTCTTTGATTCTTGTGACTTCATCGCGCACTCGATGAGGTCAACCCGAAATAATAAACCTAAATTTGAGTCGTTTCTGAGAATCATTTGAAGCAACTTCATAAGAACAAAAAGTCGACAACTTAGTCATACAGGACAGGAACAAAAAGAAAATTTTGAAAAAAGTTATTTTTCGTGGAGAAATTACGTTTTAATGTTCCCTTACTGTCTGGCCGCGAAAAAATTCCTACTCCTATAGATCAATATCTGAACAAATATTGCACCTAGAGGGATTTAAAAAAATGTTCCGAAAACTAGAGTTCAATTTCTGACTCCCTATGTAATAAAAACAGGGTTTCATGTGGTGGAAGACCAAAAAAAACAGCTTTGAACAAAAAACGAATTGAAATTTCAAGTAACAATAACTCCTCGAGTATTGATGGGTTTTTAGGGCCATTTCCGTCATTAGCTACTTTGACATGGAATTCATCAACAAATGTATATATTTGAACGTAATAATCAAAATTCGCCGGCTGCAGACGATTTTTAGAATCCGGGGACGCCCTACCCAAATTCAAGTTGGCTGCAGTAGTAGTAGTAGTAGTAGTAGTAGTAGTAGTAGTAGTAGTAGTAGTAGTAGTAGTAGTAGTAGTGGTAGTAGTAGTTCAGGCTGCTGCAATGCACGGGTTGAAGCACCCTTGTTGATCGTTATAAAAGAGATAGTTTCGAAATGGGGTTACAGTTTTTGCACAGGCAGCAAATTCTCCAAGTGCACATGTCAATTTCGTCAAAACTTCTAAAAAAGAATTTCCAATAAATGTCGCTGATTCGATATTTTATATTTTTGTTGTCTGTAAGGTCTGTCTGTTTGTTGACAATATTATAGAGATAGGCTGTTCTCGAACAGAAATTTTTGTCGCTTTTGAATAATCGTTTTTTCGTTAGTTTTATTTCACATTTCGCGCCTTGTCTCGTCCGATTATTGTTGTTGAAATGCATATACTTTTCTATGGCAATGTTGTATTTATTGTTTATGAGATCACATAGTAGTAATAAGCTGTGAAGTTCGAAGTAAAAAGTTAAAGGTAGAATTTTCAGTTTGATTAAACGCTCCTTATATGTGAGAGAAGAACCTATTATCCATTTCGTCGCACTTTTTTGGATTCTTTCGATGAGTACTAGATCGCATTTAGACGGATACCACACTTGGCAGGCGTAGGATATAATTGGTACAATGTAACCCGTGTATGCGTTTAATTTAACTTGAGGGAGAGTTCTGTGGTGAAGATTTCTTCTGAGGTACCAAAGTGCTTTAAGAGTTTTGGAGGCTCGTGTGCTTGCGTTTTGATGCCAAGTGAGGTTATCACAAACTTGTATTCCGAGATCTTTTTGATGAGACGAGATGTTGACAGTTTCATTTTTTATTGTAAAGAGTGACTTTTTCTTGAAACAGAGGATCTTGCATTTGTTTTCATGGAGGCGCATTTCGTTGTTATTGCACCATTCATTTAATTACTGGAGATCAGTTTGAAATTCATGTTTGTTATTAGAGAGCAATTTTGCATAACCGTAGGTTTGACTGTATTTTTTGTGGTAAATCCTTTATGTAGACGAGAAAAAGTAGTGGCCCCAGGACTGAACCTTGCAGTACGCCGCTAGTGACGTCACGAAGGCTCGACGTTGAGGTTCCAATGCGAACACGTTGTTTTCTGTCGTCACAGTAGTTGGCTATTAATCTGAGCGCTTTTCCCCCGATCCCTGATTCCGACAGTTTTGCAACAACGCGTTGGTGGGTTACTGTATCAAACGCTTTCTGGAAATCTAGGTAGAAAACGAAAAGTTCATCATGTGCAATTGAGTCGACTTCTTTGTACAGTTGGTCTAGAAAGCATAACATTTGAATAATTGCTGAACGTTGAGGCCGAAAACCAAACTGGGAATCCGGAAGTGTTCCTTTAACGTGCTCGTAGAGTTTGTTGAAAATAAGTTTCTCGAAAACTTTTGAGAGGCAACATAGGCAATTAATTGGTCTATACATTTTGATTGCGGCTTTATCGCCCTCTTTGTGTATTGGTGTCATGTCACTTTGTTTCCAATATACCTGGAATTTACCTTTGTTAATGAATGTTTGAAAAAGTAGAAGTAAGGATCTGCTTATTGTTTTTGATAGATTTTTCAGAAACAGGTTACTTATATCATCAGGGCCGTTGGCTTTACTAAAATCAAGTTTGTTTTGTATACTTTCAATTTCTTTTTCTGAAATATCAAAGCGATTAAGCTCATTTTCTTCAAAATTGAACTGGTTCGCAACATTTGATATTTTTGAATTGAAAACACTCTGGAAAAATATATTGAACAACTTGGATTTCTCTTCATTGGTGTTAGCAGTTTGTTCATTTAGGTGCATCTCGCTTGGGAATGGTGTGACTTTTTTAATTGATCGTAAATATTTTTGAATAACGCTGAACTAACGTGTTGCGAAAATCTCGCTTTCATAGATGACTTGATCGTTTTTACAAAGTGTGTTGACTTTTTCTTCGAGACAATCTATTTTTTTTAGTGTGCTTGGAGCAGGACTTGGATGGGCAATTGCTTTTCGTTTCAAAGTTGATAGTTTTTTCATTTCATGGGATGTGCTTTTTGACACCCACGGGGGGAGCTGTGATCTGTGCTGAGTTACTCTTGGGACATTTTGATCGAAAAGGCGATTGAACCATTCATACCACTGTTTAAGAAGTTCGTCAACGTTACTGTAACAATAGGGGTTAAATGGGTTTTTTTAGATGTTGCAGTTGAATTTAATCCAATCTATTCTTTTGTAAGCGTATTTTGGTCTGCAGCGATCGGTCGCTTGATCGTAGTTGCATTCGTATCGTGTTATGTAAGCGTAATGATCTGAGCATTTTTTGTTGTTGAGGGCATAGTTATTACTAATTTTGGTTTCGATTTTCGAATTGTGGTTCGTTTGTTAGGAAGACATCTAGCTGTTTTTTATAGCCCAAAAGGTCAGTGAAGTTTAGCATTTGTTGAAAATTTTCATCTACGAAATAGTTGAGCCAGGTGTTGTCAAGTTCATCTGGTGACGACATTTGTTTCCAGTCAGTGGTTGAGAAGTTGAGATCTCCTGTAATGATGATTGATTTTGGCTTTGTTTTCTTCTCTGAAAACTTTAGCGTTTGTGTGAGGTCTTCAAACTTCTGCTTACTTCTGCTTACTTCTTCAAACTTCTGCTTACTGACAAGATGCTTCCAATTTTTCAAGACAGGTCAAGATCATGCAGGCTTTTATCAAAATGTATCAAGTTTTGTTTATTTTCAGCTGCTGACGCCAACACTCTTCAAAAGCCAAATTTTTATTAAGTCTATGTGTTCTGTTATATTTATGTCCAATGTGCAGTGTACATGCCAGGTCTTGTGAAATTTCTGGATTCCACTGGCTTCTGTGGTTTCCTGCATCTTCTCAACCAACATGAGAGTCAGGACAAGATAACATTAACATGTGTTCTACATAAAGCTAAGAATTAACGTTCAAAAACGCATGCTTTGCGTTATTGTCTCGACTTTTGTTCTTTTCAAGATCCTTTCATCAGTTTTTGTTGTAGTTACTATTGAAAATGTGACTTTGAAATATCAGACTAGACTTTTGTTTCTCTTATTTTAATTTTCCTTTTTATAGATTAAAGATTACAGATTTATAATAGATTTTAAATTTATAGATTATAGATTTAAAATCTGCTCACTGACTCAAACGAAAGCTAGTGAGTTTCTTAGACTAGCTGGAATGGGTTGAAATTATTCGAATGATGACGCTCCTTAGAACAAATTTGAATCTTGCTGATCAGTCTAATAAGTAAAATTGGATTAATCTATAAGAAGGTTATAAGAGAAAGATGTGTCCCTGACAAGACCGATGATTGTAGACGTTGTTTTGATCAAACATGTCCCTCATCTTGTTCGACTTAATTCCAAAACGAATTCTCTTCATTGCTGTGACACAAATTGTTTGATCGATTTTATTTGGTTGTGTATTTTTACCATATGTTATTTGAACAATACTTGTTCACCGCAAATCGTGTCATGGTAAATATCATTTTCCTATTAAGAAGTCAAAGCAATCAAGGTGAGTCCTTGAACCATGGTCATGTTTTAAGTTCTCAAACATTAAACCATTGGTTACATTTAAATGATGAATACTCATTTTGTGTTACTCTTTGTTGTGACAATTATTTTTGATGTATGTCTAAAAGTACTATGCACTGATGAAAATCATTACAGAGACCATGGTGAACGACAATCCCTAGACTTTGTGATTCCCAGTCAGTTCAAAGGGCAGCCACGGCAATGCCAGCGCTACAGGCAAGTACCCTAGTGCAGAAGGCTGGACAAAATTTTGTAAAAATAAATGCTCGGCATGTTCGGTTTTCAAAGTTAATAAATTGGCGATGTGTTTCATTGGTATGTTTGGTTATGAACGTAAGAAAACGTCGGTTTGTTCAGTTTTGAACGTAGGAAAGCTTCGGTATGTTTGGCTTTGATAGCTTTGGTCTGAATGGAATTGTCGATAGCTTAGGTTCCCTACCAATTAAAAAAAATATAGAGCTCTGGGCTGCTCGAAACATCAATTTTATTAAAACTAAAACCCGGTATACACCACAGCCTCATTTTTTATGCCTTGAGTTGGGCTTGCCCGAGATGCTGTACGGTTCGACCGCGCTCATAGTCTGGACAAAGTTTCGGTCGCGCCCTCCGGCTTCCCCATACCTGAGTTTTGTCTGTTTGGTTTGGCCCATAACCATTGTGGTATGTTCGGTCTGGTTCATTCCTACAGTTCCACCTGTTGTATAATATTTTTATTTAGACCTTTTAAGTCAGAAATAAACTTTTTCAGGTGCCTAATACCAGGTTCGATGTGTCAGAGGGAACAATAGGTGAAACTTTTTAGTTACTGGAGATAAATTAACGGGTCGAGATTTGTGGGTACATTTTTGCAAGAACTGCGGTGAATTCGGTGAATGCGGTGAATTGACGTAAGAAATGCGGTGATTGCGGTGAATGCGGTGGAAATAATAATTCACCGCATTTCACCGCATTTCTTACAAAATTCAATTCACCGCATCGACATTTGTGGCACATTAATACAAGAAATGCGGTAAATGCGGTGAAAACAATTTACCGCATTGCTTACAAAAATTCATCGAGAAATTTACCGCATTTGTTTGCCAACGTTTATTGAATCTGATTTCTAAATTCACACGAAACATCAAAAAATTAGGTGACAAATGGAGCAGTGGAATAAAAAAAATGTAGATGTTAAAAAAACAAACAAGATCAAAAATTGCTTAACTTTTTTCAAAACTTGTTACCTCGAACACACCGAGCACGATAATTAAGTTTTCACGAAACAAAAATTCTTTTGTACAAGAAATTATGCTAGCGAACTTATTAGTAAGTTTTTGGAAATTTTATTTATGCCACTGCTGTTCTATGACAATGACTTTAGCGACGTGTAATTTTGACATGAAATGCAATACTAACTAAACAGATATCCCAATGACCAAAAAAACTCCGTCGAATCTTGACAGTAAACAACTAGTAAAACTCAAACCTTGCTCAGTTTGATGGTGTAGGAGAGCATTGCTAAAAGGAATATTTGCAAAACAAAAAATCTGAAATTTGTTGTAGTTTTTGTCAAACATTTTGTTTTTTAATTCGTAAAACCACAGTGTTTTTGTCGTAGCTTGCAGTTGATGTTCTGCGAGGGGTGAAGCTCTAAAAACCGCTCTTAACACCATGAATTTATGTGCCTTTAACAGTTCCGCTGATTCGCATACTTAGAGATCAGTAAACCGTAAGGCTCTAAACCTAATGCCTTCCGGGCTTTACTTGTTATTCCATTTTGTGGGAAGAAACTGTAGATAAACAGATGCTTTAGAAGTTTTCGGGGCGGTGTTGAAAAGTGCGAGGGGGGCAAGTGAGGTGAGAGTTGGGGAGTGGGGGGGTGAGATTGGGGTTATGTGGTCAGATTAAGAGAGATGGGGCCAAATTCTAAGAACCGGCCTTTACATCATGATTTTTTGTGTCTCTTTAGCAGTTGTTCGCTGAATCGCATGCTTAGAGACTTGTAAACCTTAATGCTCTACGAGAAACTAATGTGCTCCGAGTTTTGATAGCAAAAAGTCAAATGGTGAGACAAACAAACGATTGAGGAAAAAATTGGTAATTTGAAAAACCGCAAAAATTACCAGTTGGAGTAAAAATAATTGCTGCACACTTCGTTCGGGAGCTATGAATTTTTGTTGTGCACGTTTTGTAAATTTATGAAAAAAAAAAATGCGAGAGATGGAGGAAACAGTTTCCGGATCTATTATGTTCCCCCTAGCTTTTAGTGTGCATTTTTTGTCTGTACCCGGGGACCCTCGTGCTATTTTTTTTATAGTGATGTGCTTTATAACAACACATATTGTAATTGAGACATGAAAAACACAGGGGGGGGGGGGGGGGGGGGGGTGAAACAGTAGATTCCCCAGTTGTTTAATAGCTAGCTTAATTAAAACAGTTGTGTTTTAGCAATTATTTCTGCATTCACCGGTATTATACATCTAGAGGTAGCGCCAACAGAACAGAAAGGATACCTCTGGCCACTGATGATGCAGACTTCGGAGAGCTGATTAAATACGAATTCGAGCAGTACAATATGTTCTCATTCCATGAAGTTGACGGCTCCACAGAAAGCTAGTCTTCAATTTTTGAATACTGATTAATGTCTCTATTAGACAACTGCTTCTTGACTAATCGAGTTAATAATGAATTACAACGAGGTGGCAGGTAGAGTGAAGCCATTAATAAAGAGTGTCAAAAGCAGTCTCTAATTATATGTTAGAACATAAATCTTAGTCGCTGTACGTACTTTATTGCATTAAATTTCTTTAGAGGCCCAAAGCCGGCTTTTCCTTCGAATGCTTGGAGTGGTGTAGCTGATAGGAAGGCCTTAATTCAAGGTTAAAAGGTCATTTTTAGGAGTTTTTGAGCGCAAAATGTTGCAACTTTTCACGTTTTTGGGTATTCGTCTGGTTTTTTATTTGATCAGTTTTAAAGTGAGGCTTGTCAAAGTTGATGATGGTCTTTTGCAAGATATAATTTCTATTTATGACCATTTTATGAGCTGGATGTTTTCGTACTGTAAACATAAACATTCAAAATGATAGTATTTTCAGAATTTTTTTGAGTTTTTTTTCAGCCTCGGTGGCCAGGTAACCTCCTCTTGGATTTGATAATGAGTTACTATATGGTTTTTGTTGGTAATGAAATGGTTTTCAAGTTTTTAACATCACGAATTTTAGCAATTTTTTGAAAAAACTCGCAAAATATCTCATGTTTTTTAAAAAAAAAAACTTTGTTGTGTTTACAATTTCTCCGGCCCCAGGGCTATAAAACTTTCTTTATTGCCTGATAGTAGGTAAATGCATTGTTTCTAGTGGCAATGGAGAGATTTTCAACATTTTACGATAACGAATATAAGCATTTTTTTAAAAACTTAAATTTTTTCAATTTTTGTAAGTTTTTCTCTTTTTCCGCTTTTTCCAGCTCTATGGGCCAAGGAACCTTCTCTAAAATCTTACAAGTTACTGCATAGTTTCTAGTGGTAATGGAATTGTTTGTAACATTGTCCTATCAAAAACTTACAACAATTTCTTGATAAAATTTGCTTTTTTTCAAACTTTTGGACAATTACTGTAATTATTCTAGTTTATTGATCCTTATGGGCCAGAGAAATCTTTTTTAGATTTTACAATGGGTTATGATTTTTTGGAAAAAAAGTAAACGGTTCTCTGAAGATATTAGTATCAGGAACTTGTGCAACATTTCTATATAATTTGCAATTGTTTTAAATTTCTTCTGAAAACTTTCGTTGTTTACTGAGTTTATCAGTCATTAAGGGCCAAACAAAATTTTTACGTCTGGCAAATGTGCTACTGGACAAACTCGAGTAACAAAAAACGGTTTTGAACATTTTGCAATATGGCTGTTGATATTGCAAAAATTTGGAAACTTTCAATACATTTTGCATTTTTTATTTTTAAAAATATTTCTCCAGCTCCTCTATCTTTAAATGGTCAAAAATCCCCTCCATGGCTAACGCATTCCTTGATAGGTATATTTTTTCTAAAATCATTTTTGGCTTTTTTGGGTAAAAGCTTCAAATATTTTAGCAATAATTATATTTTTGCTTAATTTGTTTGAATTTTTAGTTTCTCAAATTTTTAGACTGTTTATCTTTTTGGCTGGCATTGTTCAATTGATCACATGGTCAAAAACAAAAAATTAAATTTTTCATTCAATTCTTTAGATTGTTTTTCAGGACTTGTCCTCTGCTATGATTATTGTTTTTGTTAGTGTTTTCACAAATTTTTCATTGTTTTTGATCTTTTAAAACGAAATAAACAGGCAGCACCAAGTGCATAAGTTCCATTAGAGGCCAAAAATTTGCTTTAGTAGTGTTTCTAACTGCTTAGAGTGTTGCAGTTGTTGGGAAGGCCTTATTCCATGGTGAAATGGTCATTTTTGGGTGTCTTTGAGGCCAAAGGTACCTACCCACTCCCTTGAATAAAAAGATTGATGTTCTGATTTTGGTAAGTTAAGGAAGGAGATTATAATGCACGACCTTTCGTCTATTAAAAACCTAAAATTGATTTACTTTTGGTGTGAAAGCTAGTTTTGAATTAATTTTTTCGTAGAAAAAACGTTAATTCGAACGAAAATTACGGTAAAAGTGAACAAAAGTGAACCAAATATCCAGTGTTCACATGAAACTTTGAACCTCGATAACTCCTCGAAAAAAAAACGAAATTCAAAAAAATCTTATTAATTTCGAATTCTACGCTGGACGAGCTTTTTAATGATACCACGCACATTTCTCTACGATGAATATATCGGTCGGCCAAAATTCATGGAACAAAAAAAACCCATTTGAGTATATAGTTCCTCCCACCCACAAGTGGGATCGGAACAAATATGGCACTGGGTCTGGGAGTTGCAAATAAAATGCACCCACTAAGCTGGGGGCACAAACGGAAAAGATCCCAATAATCTTTCACTTCGTCAAGTGACTTTTTCACGCACGTCTTCTTGATTTTTGAGTGAATTCAATTGCTCTCACACTGAAAAAAAAGTATTCTGTTGAAACAAAACCGTTTTTCAGAGATGCAAGCTAATTCATGACTTTGCCGAGTTAAGGAATCAGACGAAGGAGAACGGGGTTCTAAACCTACTTTGGTCTGATGTTTTCGCTCCCATAAAGAAAACTTTACGCTCTGTCTGACATTCGAGAGCAATTTTTCGTGGAAGAGACCCCACAATTGTTCAGTGTAATTCATGTGTTCGATAATGTTATCCAATAAGCGATCGGAAATGAAATCAGAAACACATCACACATGGTTGTAAATTAAGCACAATCAACAACTGCGTTTCGGCGCTCATTATTATGGTTTCATGAAACGGTGCACCGTATATGTTGGCACTGATCCAATTTGTTAACAACTTTATTTGTCGAGAATCAGTTGTTTAATATATACTTGTCGAAATTGAATTATAGCATAATTTTTGTTGCCAGATATAGCAAAACAAAATCGTTCAAATTAAAGTGGAAAGAGGAGAGAGGTAATCATTTGGTGCAGCGAGACGCTGTAGCTTATCTATTAAGTTAATTTTCTAGATGCTACCATTAAACCAAAATCCTAGGAGCTCGTATGTCTTAGCGCCCTGTCATGACAGTGTTTGTGGTCGAGTGGTGGTTATAGGCCCAATGGGTCTTAAGATTTTCACTCTAATTTATTTCGAGAATCAAAAAGTAAATATACATCAAGTTTTACACCAGCATATTAAAATGAAAGGAAATTTTAAGCCTATTTAAGTATCTTTGATTGGAAGCCAAGTGGTATATATGCAAATGACATTGCACTCCAATCCCGGGTCGAAGTTTTTTTACTGAAAACTGTAAGAAATGCGCTTACAGCCGCTGAAAGAGAACATTTTCAGCGGATAAATCTTACATAACTATCCATTTAATGTGCTGACTTTTTTTCCACATTTTTTACATATTTTCAGCATTTGTCAACACGATAAGTGGATAATTATGTTTGATTTTTCCGCTTTAATTTTTTTCTTCACCATCTGTCAGTGCCTGTCAGCGCTCTTTGGGCATGAGTCGAGCAAAAGTCTTTTCATAAGTATGTTTTTCTGGAAATTCGGATTTTTGAAAACTGGTTTCTGCTCATACAGAAGCAGCACAGGAGCAAAACTAAGTAGCATTGCTCCAAAGCAGTCCAGGTAGCTTAAGTCTAATTGTCTTCGTTCCGTTACCCATCATGAAAATGTGACTGTTTTCATTTGCTCTCCTTTCCAGAAATATGATATATCTTTCTTTGAAAAAAAAACGCATACTTCTAATTGTTGACTGGATCTTCACGATTGCAAAAGGAGAGTGAATGCTGAGTACATTATAGGCAATAGTTAGCAATAAAAGCGCATGTAAAATGTTTATGTAACAAATGTGCTGAAAGCACTTTTCTTTTTCCCGAAATGCTGAAATTATTCAAGAATTGTGTTAAAATTCTCATGATTAATTTATGCAAGGAATGTGTCGAAGAATATATTACATTTTTTGTTAAAAAATGTGCTGGAATTTTGTACGGATTGTGCTCAAAGCGCTGCTTTCAGATTCTTGTAATCGCTAAAATTATGTAAAGAGATGTGCCGTAATATGCGATGAATGTTTGTCAAAAGGAGTTGACAGTTGATGAAGATAATTTTATTCAGCAGGATCAGCGCCTAAAATTAAACTTTCAACACAATCCTTACTAATCCCTACTTTGTTCAGTACTTTCAGCGCATTTATTACAAATTGTTCTTCTTACATCCACTCATATCTCGACCAAGAACTCTATCCATCTAATTTCAAATACCTAATAATTCCAGATGGCACGAACAATAGTTTAAACATGTACAATTTAGTTTTGCGTGAACGGCATTTTGAAACAAATATTTTCCTTCGGGTTGTGTTGGCATTAAAGCAAAAAAATATCGATAATTTTGACCATAAAACATCTGGAATTTGTTTTTTTTTAGTTGAGATAACCTTGTGGGGAGTTTGAAATTAGAATTTTGATGATGCTGCTAAAATATCGTGTATCAATGTATGCTTAACAATCTGTTTTGACGAAAACGTCTTATCATTGAATATTTATTATGTGACGCTGTGACGCATTGACCTCATATATAAAAAAAAGTAGTGGTTGAACAACAAATTTGCAATAAAAGAAAAATCCACTACTAAAAAATTTCTATGAGCTTAATTGGAACGACTAAAACTTTTCTCAACTAGTGTAACGGCTGCTCTCCTATCAAAGTCAAGGAAAACTTTACACCGCCCAGTTCGTTTCAGCGGTTTCAAATCTGTCCGGATATTGTGTTTTTGCAGTTAACTTTGTGAACTGTATTATCCGCTATACAGTAGATTACCGATGCATTACTTGTTGGTCAATTACTCCTGCTAACTAATCGCTCAGCTTTGCTGAAACACAAACTTGTTTCTCTAAGAATAACAAAATAATTCAAATTGAAACAATCAAATTTTTGTTGAGTTTTTCGTTAATAACTCAAGTTATAATTCGAAATTGCAAAATCCCCTATGTTCAGCTCTAGGTAACTGTCCTAGCTACTGGTTAGAGCAAATAATTTCTATCTCCGATGTCTTGATTTTTTCGGAGACTTTTTCCCGATAATCAAAGTTAACAAATGTAACAATTTTTGCACTTTGTGTTTTTCAGCGCACTCAATTGCTCAATATCGCAATCAGTGGCTACGCTAGGCTTCGTTAAAGCCAGTAAGAGAAACTGACTTTATGTTTCGCACAAAGTTTCTCTTACTTAGGAACTTCGCTCCTCAGAAAGAAACTTTTGAGAATATCAAAGTTAATTCTCTTTTCACAAGTCAAAGTAAAGTTAAAACTGTACAATCACTAATATGATCTACAGAAACAAGACACGATAACAAGTAATTTACCGCTCAAGAAAGTTTGCTTCAATACGCACTGTATGTCAGTTTAATAAGACAAAATTGACGAGTTTCAACTGATTTTTGGTAGTTTTTCAAGCTCCTTTTATGCTGCCAGTCACGTGGATTCACATGTCAAATTCAACTGTTGATTGGTTGTAGATAATAATGTCGACAGAATGTGAAAACTTTTCCATAACATCACTTTTTCAGTTGAAATTGATGTCATGGGAAATTTGTTAACCATGTAGAAGTTTTGTCGAATAATCTGTATCAATAACAGGTTGATTCGCAATCCAATCGCAAAGAATCTGATGCAATATTGTTAAGTCGTAGTATTGTTTTGCTGGTGGTTGATTTAGTTCGAGTTTGAGTTATAGTTTGACTTCATGAATGACGACTGCGTACTATTAATAGTTGCTAAATATAAATGTTGAAGAAATTGAACAAATCCGTATGGCTTCAGTAGAATGTAGCATTAAATTTCGCTGGTCACGCTATTCTAGCTTTAAAGCTTAAAATGACCTTGAAGCGCTATTCAATTTGATTTCTGAGTTGTTAAGCTCAGCCGCAATATCGCCGGTCCTGTTTTCCAACGCGAAAACATCTTTTCCAGGTAGTACTGGGGCGAGCTTTACTACTGGTCTCTCGTACACTCCGTCGTTCGTTTGAACTATAGCTGACCGAATCACACCGTCAGACCCATCGATGGTCTCTGCAACTCAACCCAGATTGTAATATCCACGCTTATCGCTGTTTTCGACCAAGCAAACGAGATCGCCTTCTTTAGGGGTTTCAGTCGCCATAGATCACCATTTTTGCCGATTATTCAGAGTTGGCAGATATTCTTTCCGAAATCTGTCCCATATGAGATTTGCATAGGCTTGAGTTTGTCAAAATAGTTTTCGATGATCAACAAAATCTTCTGCGCATGGTAGATAGGGTAAGCAAACGTTCCTGTTGCCAAGCAAGAAGTGATTGGGGGTCAATGCTTCTAAGTCATTAACATCTGAACTGACTGGAGTCAAAGGTCTTGCGTCCAATGTCTGCTCAACAATACACATCGTTGTTGAAAGAGCGTCCTCGGTGACTGACCTGTTCCCCAACACTGCATACATTGCTTTCTTACAACTTCTCACCAACCGCTCCCATACTCCTCCAAAATGAGGTGCTGCGGGTGGGTTGAACTTCCATCTGATCCCTCGTTGAATTAGATGTTCTTCGATCCCTTCTTTGTTCCATGCCTCAACATACTCCACAAACTCTCTTTCAGCTCCAACAAAATTTGTCCCATTGTCGCTGATGATCGTATTCGGTTTGCCTCTTCGAGCGATAAATCTCATTATTGCATTGAGACAACTATCAGTGTCCAACTTAGGTACCACTTCTATATGCACCGCTCTCATAGTTAGACAAGTAAAGAGACAACACCATCGCTCTTCATTTCTTCGCCCAATCTTCACAATGAAAGGACCAAAAAAGTCGATTCCAACATTTGGAAAAGTTGTTGAAGCATCTAACCGCTCTTCGGGTAGATCTGCCATTACTGGTGCTATCGTTTGCGCTCTGCCCGTTCTGCAGGTAACGCACTTGTTCTTAATTGATCTTAAGGCGTTTCGTATGCCTAGGATCCACATCTTCCGCTGAAGAATGTTTCTCACATGCACAGTGCCTTCGTGTTTATTGTCCTTGTGCTCGTTTCGCAAGAATAATTCAACCGCGTGATGTTTCCAATGCAGCAAAATTGGATGCTTTGCATTGAAGTCCAATTGACTTTTGCCTATTCTGCCTTTGGCTCAACTAAGTTTTTCTTCATCTAGGAATGGTGAGAACTGTAGGATTTTGCTGCCTCTTGGAATTTCCTTTTCAGCTTTGAGAGATTTCATCTCTTCACCAAACTGTTCTTGTTGTAGTAGCTTGAAGATTGTTGCTTTTGCTTTTCTTCTTTCATCGATGCTGACTATGAATGTTGCTGGTTTGTCTTTGTTCAATGCTCGCTGTACGTATGCCACTGTATTTACTAGTCTGTTAAAATTACTGAATCGTTCCCACTGAATAACAGCTTTCTTTTCTTCAGCCTGTATCATGAAGACTGATGAGGGCATATTCTCTTCATCTGATGCAAAGACTAGGTTCACCTGCTCTGGCCATTCACTTTCTGGTCGCTTCAACCAGGCCGGCCCAGTGAACCACTCACTTCTCTTGAGTTCTCCAATGTGGATTGCTCTGGTGCCGATGTCCGCTGGGTTGTTGATACCGCTCACATGTTTCTACTGTAAAACATCGGTTGTATCTAGTATCTCAGCCACTCGATTGGCCACAAACGCTTGTTGTTTACAATGGGAACTGTGTATCCACTGCAATACCGTAGTTGAGTCTGACCAAAAACTGCAACTATTTATCTTTATTTCATGTTCCTTGATTATCTGTTCTTTCAACCTCACTGCCATGACTGCCGCTTGCAAATCCAATCGCGGTACTGAAAGATGCCTCATCGGTGCCACTCTGAATTTTCCAATGACAAATGCTAAGTCAGCTGAGTATTCTTTTGGTTGTGAGCGTAGATAAGCCACTGCACACATCGTGTCTTCAGATGCGTCAGCAAACACATGAAGCTCAGTTTTATCCCTCTCTCTGTTGAAGTATCTTCTATCGATGCTTGTTTCAGCCACTATTGGAAGTTGTTCTTTCCATCTCAGGAATTCTTCTTCTTCACTAGGCTCCACTTCGTTGTCCCAATGTTGTCCATTCTTAGTCCAGATACCTTTCAGGAGTCGTCTCATGTGAACACTGAACGGAGCAAACAATCCGATCGGGTTGAATACCGAAGATACCAGTGACAGAATCTTCCTCTGGGTTATAGGGGTTTCCACTTCGTTGTTGGTACCTCTACACACTTGAAGACTATCATCAGTAACAGTCCATTGTAGCCCTAGCACTGAGGACCCCTCCGTAGTAGGTTCCACTTCGACTTGCTTCGTGTTGCTGATTGACTTCAAGTCGTTTGGGATTGCTTTGGTAACTGCATCGTTCTTGCTTATCCACTTCTTCAGTTCAAATCCATGTCGTGAGAGAAGAGGTTGTAGTTGGTTGAAGACTACAATTGCTTCTTCCGGGGTTTCTACTGATTTAAGGAAATCGTCCATGTAGAAGTTGTTTTGTATTGCCTTTGCTGCAATCGGATACTCCTTTTCGTTGTCCAGTCCCACTCGCTTGAGAGCGTAGTTTGCACAAGTTAGAGAACTCTTAGCTCCAAAAACGTGACGCTGATATT
Source organism: Convolutriloba macropyga (assembly GCF_964194025.1). Lineage (NCBI taxonomy): Eukaryota > Metazoa > Xenacoelomorpha > Acoela > Convolutidae > Convolutriloba > Convolutriloba macropyga. Next base: position 20,826 of record NW_027449248.1, read on the forward strand.
CGTATATCTGAACAGGTTCGTTGGTTCTTGGACGCCATAAAATTCTCAAGCAACTTCTATCCTGTTCGGGAACTTGCACTTGCACTTCGGGAACTTGCACTTATCCCTCTCTTTGTTGAAGTATCTTCTATCTTGTCAGCTGTCAGGGCTATTGGTCCTTCACGGAATCTGAATATTGTTCCAATCAACCCATGTAGCAGATTAGGTCCTGCTAGTAGCTTATCATTTAGGCATACTTCTTTGTACTTTGAGGCAGCATTGCAAACACGTCTTACTTTGCCAGGCTTGTTCGGGTTTAGCACTGGATGGTGTGGCAAATACCATTCTTTCCCGAAGGTGCCTTTCACTTCGGACTCGTCCAATATCTTTACGAATCCCTTTTCTACATCTGTATCTATTGACTGTTGATACAACTTCTTCAGGTTTGGGTCCCTTTGGAATTTTCGCTCCAGTGAGTAAAGCTGATCCAGGGCTGAGCTGTAGTTGTTCGGTAGGTTTGGCTCTGGTTCACTCCACAGCATTCCCACTTCGTACCGCTCGCCTGTGAACTTCGTCGTACTCTCTAGCATCTTCTGTGCCTGCAGTTCCTTCTTTGACTGACTGACGACGTTGATTTTGGAAGCATAGGTTTCTATGTCCCACCAGGTTTGAATATTCTCAGCCACTTTCACATCTTCTGTGAAGGCGAAATGACAAACATTTTGTCTTCTTTTGCCCGTCATGGGTCCACTGACTACCCATCCTAGCTCTGTTAGAACGGCGAAAGGTTCACTTCGTGTTTCTATCTTATAGTCCAATGGGCGTTGTAGCTCATAAGCATCTTGACCAAGGATGATGCCAACTTCCATCAAATTGAAGCTTTTGTTAGGTAGAACACTCAAGTGATTGAAGCTTCGCTTCAATTTGTTGTAGTTGTAGTTCGTGTTTCCCAAGGAAATTGACGGGTGTGCAAACGCTTCGATTGAATGCACCTTTGAATGTAGTCCCTTTATTTTTAGAGGAACCTTTTCTGTCTTCAGATCCTTCGTTCCGTGTATGCCAGCTATGTTGAGCGTCCCATCGGTGCCTTGGGCTCGTAACTTCTCTTGCACACTTTGATCGATGAATGAAACCGTTGATCCACTATCGAGGAAAGCATATCTGTTCAGCCTGTTGCCACCGCTCTGTATTGAGACAGGAACTATCTGAAGAAAGCTAGTAATTTCGTTACTCTGGTTGATTGTTGCTGCGCTTACGTTGACTGCGTGATTGCCCTCGTCCATTTGGTTTTCTGAGTGCAGCAATCGGTTGTGCTTTTTGTTGCATCCATTAATGCCGCACGCATTGACTTTACAATCTTTGATTGCATGCCCTTTGCCTAGACATCCGTAACATAAACCTTGCTTCCTCACTGCTGCGTACCGATCATTCACACTCATGTTCTTGAATAGTGGACAGTTCCATATTTTATGAGTGCCATCAGCTAGCGGACAGTGATCACTTTGCGTTTGCTTCGTTTCTTTCACGTTGGAACTTGCACTGAAATTCGACGTTTTCGAGAACCGTTTGTCTCTATTTGTGCTTCTTCGGTCTTCTTCTCTTCGCTCTCCCTTGAAAGCTGAAACCCTTCGTTCACAATTGCTATTCTTGATAGCCATTTTTCAAACATAATCAGATCAGGCCAATCTTCATCTTTATCATCAACATGGAACCACCACTTCTCTTTGAGAACTTGGGGTAGTTTATCTACTGCCATATACAATGACGAGCTTGATTGCAGATCACCAATCTGCTTGTACTCTTTGAGCACATTCAGAAAGTTTGAAACAATAACTGAGAAACTGATCAGACTTGTTGAGTCGTGTGGTTTCACCTGACTTGCTTTGCGAAGACTCTCCAGTTGTGCATCAATGATCACATGAGGCCTTCCGAATTTCCTCTCCAGAATACTCCATGCAGCACCATAGAATTGTCAAGAATAGCCCATTCCAGAGATTGCTGTCCTTGCTTTGCCTGTCAAAAGAGTCTTCAGATGGCTCATCTTCTCTGAGTCTGGTATTGGTCGTTGATCCACTGTAGCAATGAACATACTAGACCACTCCGGCCATTCGAGAGGGTTTCCGTCGAAGTTGTTCAACTTCAGCTTTGGTAGGCTACTGCTACCTGCGTACCCACTGTTTTATCGTAGTAGACCAGCTCGGGGGGAAGCGTTTCGTTCTTCAAAACTTGAGGATCGGTCCCGTGAACTGCGATATCGTGAGAAGTGACTATATCTGTTCACTTCAGGGGTGGCTTCGAAGCGAGCTGTTGATCGTTCTGGCGTTAGAAGGTTGTCGATCCTGCTGGCCCAGTCAGAGACATCTCTCTTCCTGGGGGTCCAGTTGAAGGGTGATTTGTATCGAGCACGAGTTGATTGGGAACGAGCATCATCGTTCTCTCATGCTATTCTCTTCACTTTACGCTCTAGCTCGCGCTCTTCCTCCAGTAGTTGATGCTTGGTTTCCGATTCCTTCATTTGCATTTCCAGCTCTAGCCTCGTTCGCTCAAACTGTGCTTGTTCCAGTCGCATCTTGGTTTCGAATTCGATATCGAATTTCTTCATCCTTTCCTCGCGTCTTTGCTTTGCTGAAGATGTTTCCGAAACATTCTCCGCCTCTTGGCCACTTGCTGTTGCTCCATTTTGCACTGTTTGAGCAACTGGGTTGTCCGTTGGGTAGTTGTTGTTGCACTCGCAGTCATTCACTGCTTGGGTTGCGCTGTTTTGCTCTGCATTCATTGCTGGTTGCTTGCCTTTGCTTATATATGCCAGCCAATGATAGTCCAAATTTGCTTTGCACTTCCTTGCTTCTTTCAGATGTTCTTCAACGAATTTTGCTTGGTAGGGCACAAGCTTGTTTCGACGCTGCAGTTGCTTGGGTATTTCTTCCTCTAGGAGGTGAACAGTCTGTTGATAGAGGACCTTTAGTTTGTTGGGTCGATCTGAATCTTCAATTATTTTGTAGCCAATCCCTGTTTTAGTGTTGACTTCTTCCACTAAATCTTGGAACTTCTTGTCGTACCTTTGGGCTGTTGATTGAAGCTTCTCTTTGTGGGTTGTGATTGGATTTCCTGGTTGTTGTTTGCTTTGCTTATTCCTTGTAAGCGAGGTTAGCTCTTCAACGCTTTTTGTGAATTGCACTCGCACCTTTCGCTATGTCTCACTGGCGTTGCGCAGTTGATTTGTTTGATTCTCTTTGGGGGGTGCCTTCGGCACTCTCTTCATCAGATTGGACAGAAGTTTGCCTTCCACTGTCCGGGTCGGCTGACCAAATGTAAGGGCTACTCTCCTATCAAAGTCAAGGAAAACTTTACACCGCGCAGTTCGTTTCAGCGGTTTCAAATCTGTCCGGATATTGTGTTTTGCAGCTCTAGGTAACTGTCCTAGCTGCTGGTTAGGGCAAATAATATCTATCTCCGATGTCCTAATATTTTCGGAGACTTTTTCCCGATAATCAAAGTTAACAAATGTAACAATTTTTGCACATTTTGCTTTTCAGCGCACTCAATTGCTCAATATCGCAATCAGTGACTACGCTAGGCTTCGTTAAAGCCAGTAAGAGAAACTGACTTTATGCTTTGCACAAAGTTTCTCTTAAAGTTCGTTCCTCAGAAAGAAACTTTTGAGAATATCAAAGTTAATTCCCTTTTCACAAGTCAAAGTAAAGTTAAAACTGTACAATCACTAATATGATCTACAGAAACAAGACACGATAACAAGTAATTTACCGCTCAAAAAAGTGTGCTTCAATACGCACTGTATGTCAGTTTAATAAGAAAAAATTAACGAGTTTCAACTGATTTTTGGTAGTTTTTCGTTTTTCAAGCTCCTTTTATGCTGCTAGTCACGTGGATTTACATGTCAAATTCAACTGTTGATTGGTTGTAGATAATAATGTCGACAGAATGTGAACACTTTTCCATAACATCACTTTTTCAGTGTAAAATTGATGTCATGGGAAATTTGTTAACCATGTAGAAGTTTTGTCGAATATTCTGTATCAATAACAGGTTGATTCGCAATCCAATCGCAAAGAATCTGATGCAATATTGTTAGGTCGTAGTATTGTTTTGCTGGTGGTTGAGGTAGTTCGAATTTGAGTTATAGTTTGACTTCATGAATGCCGATTGCGTACTATTAATAGTTGCTAAATATAAATGTTGAAGAAATTGAACAAATCCGTATGGCTTCAGTAGAATGTAGCATTAAATTTCGCTTGTCACGCTATTCTAGCTTTAAGGCTTAAAATGACCTTGAAGCGCAATTCAATTTGATTTCTGAGTTGTTAAGCTCAGCCGCAATAACTAGAACCTCTATGAGTACAAGTTCTTCAATTATTGAAATTTCAAGGAGCCCTCAAATTGTCAGATTTTAATGGTGATCATTTTGACCTGAACAGTTTATGGGTCGCACAGTTTCCATTTTAATTAATCTTGCCATTAACAGCCACTTACTATATTTCTTACAGTGTGGCGTTTTATGACTTTGCCATAGAAGGACCAAAAATTCCCAAATAATGGAAATTTCGACTTCTCAGTTTTCACTTAACGTTATTTTGTGTCCTAAGTTCAACACTTCGTCACTAAAAAACGAAGATTTCGGATTTTACCACTATTTTAAAAATCAGTCTTTCTTTCTTTTCAAGAAAGTATTATTACTACAACTTTTCATTGACACCATAATAGGAAGTCGCAGTTCTATTACTTTTAGAATTAAACGTTTCAGCCCAGGATCAATTTTGTCCATATGAAATAAATCCAAATTGGGATAAGTCAATGCATCAGAAGTCAGCCATATTTTTCTTTTAACACCAAATAGTAATGAGACATGATACATGTGATACTAAATGAAGTCACAGATAACTTCTGGCGTATATCAAGAACTGCTCAACAGTATGAGATGTGCATTTAGATACTCAAACTGACTTCTGCCAAATTTCATATCCTTGCGTAAAACGCGCAATTTTTGGCTACGAATTTATGAAGTTCTGACATTTAAATTTTTTAACTACAGACTTTGGGCATTGCGAAAATTGCATGAACAACTGATTTTAGATCTTTTCCGTTTGTGTTCCCAGCTTAGCTGGTGCATATTATTGCACCACCCCCCCCCCCTCCAGACACATGCAATATTTATACATAATTAGTTACTATGTAATGACACGTGCACTTTATTGGGGGGAAGTCTTAGAATCAATCTTGTTTAAATATTGCAATCATTGATAACTGGCTTTTTTAAGGGCCTACTGGAATCCAAGTTTTCAGTAAATCCAATCGCATTTAAATCTTTGTATATTTTAAGCTTTTTTCAACCTTTGTACATTGTAGGGGCGTGCTTTGTTAACTTATATTTAATCGTCTAAAATGATTTTTAAGTCTGCCAGCCACTTCCCCTGAAAGTAAGTTTATCTACCTTTAATGTTTTTTTACTTTATCATTTTAATTGATATGTTTTTCCTAGCCACTTTCTTTAAACGTAAGTTTCCGTGATTCAGGTTATGTTAAATTACAGGATGCTGTATTTATCAAACATTTGCCTACATGAAATATGGACAAGCCAACGGACTCTCGCCAGTGGATTACTATCAAAGATTAACCAACTTCTCAAATGAGGGCAAGAAACTTGTTTTTATTCAGGTTAGCACAAATTTGCTTATTCTAGCTGAAAATCCTTGTCATAATTGGGCGGTTGTCTTGCAAGATCTTTCAAGATTCTCGCAAGAATCTTGCAAGATTACGCATCATCTATCAACATTACGCATCGTCCGATTTGCAGGTCTTGCAAGATAACCGCCCATTTTGCAAGAATAATGCAAGATAACCGTCATTCAAGAACCGCTAGAAACACGCCACTTACTGCATGGGCTTCTTTAGCTTCTTTTTAGTTTCTAACTAAGCAATAAGACTGGGCCTATTCTCTAGCCTCCAAAAAGAGACACTAAATTTGCTAAAGGTAACTGAGGCATATATACGAACATCAAAATGTACAAAAAGGACACAAAAAAGGATGGGATTTTAGAGCCGCAAAAGTAAGCTACCACAAACACGTAACTGAGAGCACTAGCAATCTACCAGAACATGAAAAGGGCTCAAAAAAAAGGTGAGGTTGAAGTTCAAACCAGAGGGAGCGAAAGAGAAGAGGGTTGGGGTTATACGCGCTGAACTCACAAACAAAACAAACCCATCGCCATATTTTTCCGAAAACAATATTTGAATTTTGTTTCAGAGAAGTTATCAACGGTAAAGTAGATATGAAACTCTCTGTTATGGCCCGAGAGAAAAAGTGATTGAAGTCGAAAAAATTTTGCAACCCGAATTTTTTGCTTTTAAGGGGTCTTTTCCGTTTGTGCCACCAGTAGATTATGCACCCCAGTCATGATTTGTCCTCATTAGCCACACAAATATTTGATCAATGTTGTATGGGCAATAATATGACAAAATAGCTATGTCTCAGGGGAAAATCCCTCTAGTTGCTATAAAAATCAACTTTTGGATTTTTATGTACTTTCTGGAGTTGTTAGCCTGCACCTATGTCATCCAGGCAGTGTTATGTTCAATTAATTAATAGGAAATTACAGTCCTAGCAAAAGGTATAATCTTGCCCTGCGTAAAACGCTCTTCACGAAAAACAAAACAAGCTAAATGTGGATTCCTTCCGTTTCTCAAAGATAGTTGAACTATAATTAATTTGCAGGACCTTTTCAGTTCGAGCAGCCCTCATGTCTGTGAGTCATATTATTATCACCACGACCCCCACCCCCACGCACGTGCAACAGTTTTACATCGTGACATACTGCGTATTGGTACGCGCTCTGTACCAAGCACAATGTAACAAAATTGGGTTGCAGAAAAGTAGCGCGAAATACACACCGAAGGTCTAAGTCTCCCTAATTTTGCAAAAAAAATTGATTGTTCGACAATGGCGCAAAAGTTGAGTCCTACGAAATTTTGATCAGATGCTGTTTGCGCTAGATCAAGGGTGACTAAAGGTCGCACTCTTCGTTGGTTTAAATGAATGTCTGCCTGATCTGAGGTAATTTCTGTCGGGCACAGACTAATGATGGCCAAATTTCTACCATGGTCTAATCAGAGGTCGCTTGGGTCTGGGTAACCCTCGACAGAAAACGAAGCTCGACCGAAAAAATTTCAGAACAAAAAACTAACCGTCGAACCCCAAAATACTATGAGAAGACTTAAGATTGAAGTTTGTTTCTAGACAACAGTTGGACTTTTGCCAGACCCAATCTACAAGCTAGTCCATTAGAAGCTAAATAGTTTCGCCAGTAGTTTTTGACGACTCTTTATAATTTTTTTATCCAAAGACCCAGAAGGCCACTTTCTTTGACTCCAACTACGAAAATGTCCCATTAAATACTGCTGCTCGAATTCGATTGCGGGGGCTACGATTTCGGGGAACAAAGTAACTATTTCAGCGAATTGCGACGAACAAAACAATTTTTCAGCTGAAAAGGTAGCTCACATTTATTGAATAGGGGTGAAAAAATCCCCTCCTATCAAAGCATAGCACCATAAATTTTGCAGCTTTAACTTTTCAATTTTTGGTCTGGAGTGAATGGCAGGTATTAACTATTAATTTATCCCGGACATCGTAAAAGTTTTTGAAAAAAGAACCAGCAATTTTTTTACCTAGCATAATTTGCTATGATTAAAAATACTTCAGTACTCTTTAAATATAATCTTTAATTATGTTTTTTTTTAAAATTAACTGCATACGTAAAAATTGTGTCTTCATTTTCTCTCATCAACTAATTAATGAGATCTCAGATAGTTTTGATTTCTATGAACGGAAACCGAGTGATACTTACATTTTAGCTTCATGCTCGTCAGCCCGAATTGGCTCAATTTTTTCTTGGCATCTTTATCGCTAGTAGTACAAAACATCACCGTTATAGAATCAAACCCACGGAAACCTAGGCTCAAATCAGAGATAGATAAACTTAGGTAAAGACTCTACAATAACTTGGGGGTGGTGGGCTGATGGTTATAACATTTGGATACTGACGATCCAGTATGCATGATGCTCGACTAAAAGTTTTTCCACGGGAAAATTGAGCCAAGCATATATTTTCATGGATCGAGAATATTCTATTGATTGCACTTCATTGTATGAAATTGGTGTTGATTTTAGTCCAAACATGTGCCCGACTTGTGTCTGAATGTGATCACACACATTGGTTTTGGTCATGGACAACTCAGGATGTATGGTAGACATGGTCATGCATTGGGAATCTTTCTTCATGATACTCAAACATGGCACATTTTTCATCACTTACACGTCAGCAAGTACTTAACATACGAGTGGTTCAAGCACAATGTCATATGTCGTGGACAACCTTGGATTTGTGCGAACTGGCCAAATTAAACCTAATTATTGAAAAATTTCGAAAATTATTGATGCAGGTTTTAATTAGAGGTGTACATAGCCTTTAATTGTTTGTGTGTGTGTGTGCGTGTGTGCGTGTGTGTGTGTGTGCGTGTGTGAGTGTGTGTGTGTGTGTGTGTGTGTGTGTGTGTGTGTGTGTGTGTGTGTGTGTGTGTGTGTGTGTGTGTTTGCTTGACACCCTAGCATAGCAACTAGATGTATTTAAATTGGTTTGGTACCCAATTTACAAGAATAAATTAGTTCAAGAATAAATAAACAAAGCTAATTTATCAGTTAGCAAAAGTAATTAAAGTTTTTGATTTTGTTTCTTTGAAAGACTATTCAAATGTTTCGTAATAATGGCAACATTATGACGCAGAGCTATACCCAAAAATTTCCGCATCAGTAATATTGGCTCGAAAATTAGATACATACAATGAACGAAATTAGGAGACATCCTTTGTATCTTAGTTTTCGCAAAAGGGGTTCCACCAATTTTGCGAAATAAAAGAACATTCAGAACGAAAAGTAGGTTACAAGTCTTGTATCACGATTCCGCTCAATTTAGGTATCTATTATTCGCGCGCATTTTGAGCATGCAATAAGCACTTTAATAAAGATTTAATTGAAGCTTTCAAATCTTTAAAGTGCTTTAAAAACATGCAAGCACAAAAACCGATTTTTTTCCGAAAAAATTCTCGCTTATCAAAGTTGTTGTATATCAACGTGGGACTGGCCGATTTTAATAAGTAGTAATAAATAGTAATAAAGTACTGTAAGTAGTAAAAAAGTAGCAATAAAGTACTACTAATAGTAATAAGTTAGGCTTGATTAAATAAGTAGTATTTAAGTTAGGCTCAATTGCGGATTATATGCAAAATCGAGCTACATTGCGTGCGAAAAATCGATACATAAATGGAGCAGATGGGTGACACGAACCTTGCGGAAAAAAGTTATAAAATTTGTATTTTTTTCGCTGCAAGAATTAGGATACTTTTGCGAACACGGGCTGCTAAATTCCCTTCCATTCTGCCAATTTCTGCTAAAGTAGCTATTTTCCGCAATATTGTTCCATTTTAAATGTATTAACATAGTAAAAACGAACACGAGAAACACGCATAGGGCAGATATGCCCGTGACGATTTGGGTATACCTCTGCATCGTAATGATAATCTTTGGAATCAGTCAACATAAATCAATTTTATATTCATTCTTGATGACGAATTGCAATAACTGTGCAAACCACTTTTACTCTTCTCCTCTCTCTTTGAGTACATATCGGACTTTTTGATCATTACTTAGACAGACAGATCGACAATGAAAGTTTTTAGTTTGGTTTAATTTTTTTCAAAATTGTCAACAATCTTAAATTAGCTGAAAACATTTTTTTCGTTAATTTCTGATGTAATTAATTCCTGCCTGGTTCAGATATTTAACTGTTTCAACCCAGTTTAGTGGGGGAAGAAATACATGCTCAATTGTTTTTGCTTTTTGATCAGTCAATTTTTGCCGATTGATGTACTTATTCATTGTAGAGTTGAGAGTGGTACCTTCAAAAAGCTTCTCAAGCGTAGAATATCAAATATATAGATTTTTTCGAGCTTTTCAGTTGTTTTTGATTTCGTTTCCTTTGCACGAATTTTCATCAATTTGCTTAATAATTGAGAAAAAAATTTGACCAGGACTTTATTGATTTTATGTTTAATG
>NW_027449249.1:0-13746 GCF_964194025.1 Convolutriloba macropyga
CCTTCAGTTAGCTTGAGTTAGCTCGGGTTAGCTTGAGTTAGCTTGAGTTAGCTTGAGTTAGCTTTAGCTAGCTTGAGTTAGCTTGAGTTAGCTTGAGTTAGCTTGAGTTAGCTTGAATTAGCTTGAGTTAGCTTGAGTTAGCTTTAGCTAGCTTGGGTTAGCTTGAGCTAGCTTGAGTTAGCTCGGGTTAGCTTGAGTTAGCTTGAGTTAGCTTTAGCTAGCTTGAGTTAGCTTGAGTTAGCTTGAGTTAGCTTGAGTTAGCTTTAGCTAGCTTGAGTTAGCTTGAGCTAGCTGAGTTAGCTTGAGTTAGCTAGCTTGAGCTTGAGCTAGCTAGCTAGCTTGAGCTTGAGCTAGCTAGCTCGCTTGAGCTTGAGCTTGAGCTAGCTAGCTTGAGCTTGAGCTAGCTAGCTAGCTTGAGCTTGAGCTTGAGCTAGCTGGCTTGAGCTTGAGCTAGCTAGCTTGAGCTTGAGCTAGCTAGCTAGCTAGCTTGAGCTTGAGCTTGAGCTAGCTAGCTAGCTTGAGCTAGCTATCTAGCTTGAGCTTGAGCTAGCTAGCTAGCTTGAGCTTGAGCTTGAGCTTGAGCTAGCTGGCTTGAGCTTGAGCTAGCTAGCTTGAGCTTGAGCTAGCTAGCTAGCTTGAGCTTGAGCTTGAGCTAGCTGGCTTGAGCTTGAGCTAGCTAGCTTGAGCTTGAGCTAGCTAGCTAGCTTGAGCTTGAGCTTGAGCTAGCTAGCTAGCTAGCTTGAGCTTGAGCTTGAGCTTGAGCTAGCTAGCTTGAGCTTGAGCTAGCTAGCTAGCTTGAGCTTGAGCTTGAGCTAGCTAGCTTGAGCTTGAGCTTGAGCTAGCTAGCTTGAGCTTGAGCTTGAGCTAGCTAGCTTGAGCTTGAGCTTGAGCTAGCTAGCTTGAGCTTGAGCTTGAGCTAGCTAGCTAGCTAGCTTGAGCTTGAGCTAGCTAGCTTGAGCTTGAGCTAGCTAGCTAGCTTGAGATTGAGCTTGAGCTAGCTGGCTTGAGCTTGAGCTAGCTAGCTTGAGCTTGAGCTAGCTAGCTTGAGCTTGAGCTAGCTAGCTAGCTTGAACTTGAGCTAGCTAGCTAGCTTGAGCTTGAGCTTGAGCTAGCTAGCTAGCTAGCTTGAGCTTGAGCTTGAGCTAGCTGGCTTGAGCTTGAGCTAGCTAGCTTGAGCTTGAGCTAGCTAGCTTGAGCTTGAGCTAGCTAGCTAGCTTGAACTTGAGCTAGCTAGCTAGCTTGAGCTTGAGCTAGCTAGCTAGCTTGAGCTTGAGCTAGCTAGCTAGCTTGAGCTTGAGCTTGAGCTAGCTAGCTTGAGCTTGAGCTTGAGCTAGCTAGCTAGCTTGAGCTTGAGCTAGCTAGCTTGAGCTTGAGCTAGCTAGCTTGAGCTTGAGCTAGCTAGCTAGCTTGAGCTTGAGCTAGCTAGCTAGCTTGAACTTGAGCTAGCTAGCTAGCTTGAGCTTGAGCTAGCTAGCTAGCTTGAGCTAGCTAGCTAGCTTGAGCTTGAGCTTGAGCTAGCTAGCTTGAGCTTGAGCTAGCTAGCTAGCTTGAGCTTGAGCTAGCTAGCTAGCTTGAGCTTGAGCTAGCTAGCTAGCTTGAGCTTGAGCTTGAGCTAGCTAGCTTGAGCTTGAGCTTGAGCTAGCTAGCTAGCTTGAGCTTGAGCTAGCTAGCTTGAGCTTGAGCTAGCTAGCTTGAGCTTGAGCTAGCTAGCAAGCTTGTGCTTGAGCTAGCTAGCTAGCTTGAGCTTGAGCTTGAGCTAGCTAGCTTGAGCTTGAGCTAGCTAGCTTGAGCTTGAGCTAGCTAGCTTGAGCTTGAGCTAGCTAGCAAGCTTGTGCTTGAGCTAGCTAGCTAGCTTGAGCTTGAGCTTGAGCTAGCTGGCTTGAGCTTGAGCTAGCTAGCTTGAGCTTGAGCTAGCTAGCTTGAGCTTGACCTAGCTAGCTAGCTTGAACTTGAGCTAGCTAGCTAGCTTGAGCTTGAGCTAGCTAGCTAGCTTGAGCTTGAGCTAGCTAGCTAGCTTGAGCTTGAGCTTGAGCTAGCTAGCTTGAGCTTGAGCTTGAGCTAGCTAGCTAGCTTGAGCTTGAGCTAGCTAGCTTGAGCTTGAGCTAGCTAGCTTGAGCTTGAGCTAGCTAGCTAGCTTGAGCTTGAGCTAGCTAGCTAGCTTGAACTTGAGCTGGCTAGCTAGCTTGAGTTTGAGCTAGCTAGCTTGAGCTTGAGCTAGCTAGCTTGAGCTTGAGCTAGCTAGCTAGCTTGAACTTGAGCTAGCTAGCTAGCTTGAGCTTGAGCTAGCTAGCTAGCTTGAGCTTGAGCTAGCTAGCTAGCTTGAGCTTGAGCTTGAGCTAGCTAGCTTGAGCTTGAGCTTGAGCTAGCTAGCTAGCTTGAGCTTGAGCTAGCTAGCTTGAGCTTGAGCTAGCTAGCTTGAGCTTGAGCTAGCTAGCTAGCTTGAGCTTGAGCTAGCTAGCTAGCTTGAACTTGAGCTAGCTAGCTAGCTTGAGCTTGAGCTAGCTAGCTTGAGCTTGAGCTAGCTAGCTAGCTTGAGCTTGAGCTTGAGCTAGCTAGCTAGCTAGCTTGAGCTTGAGCTTGAGCTTGAGCTAGCTAGCTTGAGCTTGAGCTAGCTAGCTAGCTTGAGCTTGGGCTTGAGCTAGCTAGCTTGAGCTTGAGCTTGAGCTAGCTAGCTTGAGCTTGAGCTTGAGCTAGCTAGCTTGAGCTTGAGCTTGAGCTAGCTAGCTTGAGCTTGAGCTTGAGCTAGCTAGCTAGCTAGCTTGAGCTTGAGCTAGCTAGCTTGAGCTTGAGCTAGCTAGCTAGCTTGAGCTTGAGCTTGAGCTAGCTGGCTTGAGCTTGAGCTAGCTAGCTTGAGCTTGAGCTAGCTAGCTTGAGCTTGAGCTAGCTAGCTAGCTTGAACTTGAGCTAGCTAGCTAGCTTGAGCTTGAGCTTGAGCTTGAGCTAGCTAGCTAGCTTGAGCTTGAGCTTGAGCTAGCTGGCTTGAGCTTGAGCTAGCTAGCTTGAGCTTGAGCTAGCTAGCTTGAGCTTGAGCTAGCTAGCTAGCTTGAACTTGAGCTAGCTAGCTAGCTTGAGCTTGAGCTAGCTAGCTAGCTTGAGCTTGAGCTAGCTAGCTAGCTTGAGCTTGAGCTTGAGCTAGCTAGCTTGAGCTTGAGCTTGAGCTAGCTAGCTAGCTTGAGCTTGAGCTAGCTAGCTTGAGCTTGAGCTAGATAGCTTGAGCTTGAGCTAGCTAGCTAGCTTGAGCTTGAGCTAGCTAGCTAGCTTGAACTTGAGCTAGCTAGCTAGCTTGAGCTTGAGCTAGCTAGCTAGCTTGAGCTAGCTAGCTAGCTTGAGCTTGAGCTTGAGCTAGCTAGCTTGAGCTTGAGCTAGCTAGCTAGCTTGAGCTTGAGCTAGCTAGCTAGCTTGAGCTTGAGCTAGCTAGCTAGCTTGAGCTTGAGCTTGAGCTAGCTAGCTTGAGCTTGAGCTTGAGCTAGCTAGCTAGCTTGAGCTTGAGCTAGCTAGCTTGAGCTTGAGCTAGCTAGCTTGAGCTTGAGCTAGCTAGCAAGCTTGTGCTTGAGCTAGCTAGCTAGCTTGAGCTTGAGCTTGAGCTAGCTAGCTTGAGCTTGAGCTAGCTAGCTTGAGCTTGAGCTAGCTAGCTTGAGCTTGAGCTAGCTAGCAAGCTTGTGCTTGAGCTAGCTAGCTAGCTTGAGCTTGAGCTTGAGCTAGCTGGCTTGAGCTTGAGCTAGCTAGCTTGAGCTTGAGCTAGCTAGCTTGAGCTTGAGCTAGCTAGCTAGCTTGAACTTGAGCTAGCTAGCTAGCTTGAGCTTGAGCTAGCTAGCTAGCTTGAGCTTGAGCTAGCTAGCTAGCTTGAGCTTGAGCTTGAGCTAGCTAGCTTGAGCTTGAGCTTGAGCTAGCTAGCTAGCTTGAGCTTGAGCTAGCTAGCTTGAGCTTGAGCTAGCTAGCTTGAGCTTGAGCTAGCTAGCTAGCTTGAGCTTGAGCTAGCTAGCTAGCTTGAACTTGAGCTAGCTAGCTAGCTTGAGTTTGAGCTAGCTAGCTTGAGCTTGAGCTAGCTAGCTTGAGCTTGAGCTAGCTAGCTAGCTTGAACTTGAGCTAGCTAGCTAGCTTGAGCTTGAGCTAGCTAGCTAGCTTGAGCTTGAGCTAGCTAGCTAGCTTGAGCTTGAGCTTGAGCTAGCTAGCTTGAGCTTGAGCTTGAGCTAGCTAGCTAGCTTGAGCTTGAGCTAGCTAGCTTGAGCTTGAGCTAGCTAGCTTGAGCTTGAGCTAGCTAGCTAGCTTGAGCTTGAGCTAGCTAGCTAGCTTGAACTTGAGCTAGCTAGCTAGCTTGAGCTTGAGCTAGCTAGCTAGCTTGAGCTAGCTAGCTAGCTTGAGCTTGAGCTTGAGCTTGAGCTAGCTAGCTTGAGCTTGAGCTAGCTAGCTAGCTTGAGCTTGAGCTAGCTAGCTAGCTTGAGCTTGAGCTAGCTAGCTAGCTTGAGCTTGAGCTTGAGCTAGCTAGCTTGAGCTTGAGCTAGCTAGCTAGCTTGAGCTTGAGCTAGCTAGCTAGCTTGAGCTTGAGCTTGAGCTAGCTAGCTTGAGCTTGAGCTTGAGCTAGCTAGCTAGCTTGAGCTTGAGCTAGCTAGCTTGAGCTTGAGCTAGCTAGCTTGAGCTTGAGCTAGCTAGCTAGCTTGTGCTTGAGCTAGCTAGCTAGCTTGAGCTTGAGCTTGAGCTAGCTGGCTTGAGCTTGAGCTAGCTAGCTTGAGCTTGAGCTAGCTAGCTTGAGCTTGAGCTAGCTAGCTAGCTTGAACTTGAGCTAGCTAGCTAGCTTGAGCTTGAGCTAGCTAGCTAGCTTGAGCTTGAGCTAGCTAGCTAGCTTGAGCTTGAGCTTGAGCTAGCTAGCTTGAGCTTGAGCTTGAGCTAGCTAGCTAGCTTGAGCTTGAGCTAGCTAGCTTGAGCTTGAGCTAGCTAGCTTGAGCTTGAGCTAGCTAGCTAGCTTGAGCTTGAGCTAGCTAGCTAGCTTGAACTTGAGCTAGCTAGCTAGCTTGAGCTTGAGCTAGCTAGCTAGCTTGAGCTAGCTAGCTAGCTTGAGCTTGAGCTTGAGCTAGCTAGCTTGAGCTTGAGCTAGCTAGCTAGCTTGAGCTTGAGCTAGCTAGCTAGCTTGAGCTTGAGCCAGCTAGCTAGCTTGAGCTTGAGCTTGAGCTAGCTAGCTTGAGCTTGAGCTTGAGCTAGCTAGCTAGCTTGAGCTTGAGCTAGCTAGCTTGAGCTTGAGCTAGCTAGCTTGAGCTTGAGCTAGCTAGCAAGCTTGTGCTTGAGCTAGCTAGCTAGCTTGAGCTTGAGCTTGAGCTAGCTAGCTTGAGCTTGAGCTAGCTAGCTTGAGCTTGAGCTAGCTAGCTTGAGCTTGAGCTAGCTAGCAAGCTTGTGCTTGAGCTAGCTAGCTAGCTTGAGCTTGAGCTTGAGCTAGCTGGCTTGAGCTTGAGCTAGCTAGCTTGAGCTTGAGCTAGCTAGCTTGAGCTTGAGCTAGCTAGCTAGCTTGAACTTGAGCTAGCTAGCTAGCTTGAGCTTGAGCTAGCTAGCTAGCTTGAGCTTGAGCTAGCTAGCTAGCTTGAGCTTGAGCTTGAGCTAGCTAGCTTGAGCTTGAGCTTGAGCTAGCTAGCTAGCTGGAGCTTGAGCTAGCTAGCTTGAGCTTGAGCTAGCTAGCTTGAGCTTGAGCTAGCTAGCTAGCTTGAGCTTGAGCTAGCTAGCTAGCTTGAACTTGAGCTAGCTAGCTAGCTTGAGTTTGAGCTAGCTAGCTTGAGCTTGAGCTAGCTAGCTTGAGCTTGAGCTAGCTAGCTAGCTTGAACTTGAGCTAGCTAGCTAGCTTGAGCTTGAGCTAGCTAGCTAGCTTGAGCTTGAGCTAGCTAGCTAGCTTGAGCTTGAGCTTGAGCTAGCTAGCTTGAGCTTGAGCTTGAGCTAGCTAGCTAGCTTGAGCTTGAGCTAGCTAGCTTGAGCTTGAGCTAGCTAGCTTGAGCTTGAGCTAGCTAGCTAGCTTGAGCTTGAGCTAGCTAGCTAGCTTGAACTTGAGCTAGCTAGCTAGCTTGAGCTTGAGCTAGCTAGCTAGCTTGAGCTAGCTAGCTAGCTTGAGCTTGAGCTTGAGCTTGAGCTAGCTAGCTTGAGCTTGAGCTAGCTAGCTAGCTTGAGCTTGAGCTAGCTAGCCAGCTTGAGCTTGAGCTAGCTAGCTAGCTTGAGCTTGAGCTTGAGCTAGCTAGCTTGAGCTTGAGCTTGAGCTAGCTAGCTAGCTTGAGCTTGAGCTAGCTAGCTAGCTTGAGCTTGAGCTTGAGCTAGCTAGCTTGAGCTTGAGCTTGAGCTAGCTAGCTAGCTTGAGCTTGAGCTAGCTAGCTTGAGCTTGAGCTAGCTAGCTTGAGATTGAGCTAGCTAGCTAGCTTGTGCTTGAGCTAGCTAGCTAGCTTGAGCTTGAGCTTGAGCTAGCTGGCTTGAGCTTGAGCTAGCTAGCTTGAGCTTGAGCTAGCTAGCTTGAGCTTGAGCTAGCTAGCTAGCTTGAACTTGAGCTAGCTAGCTAGCTTGAGCTTGAGCTTGAGCTAGCTAGCTAGCTTGAGCTTGAGCTAGCTAGCTAGCTTGAGCTTGAGCTTGAGCTAGCTAGCTTGAGCTTGAGCTTGAGCTAGCTAGCTAGCTTGAGCTTGAGCTAGCTAGCTTGAGCTTGAGCTAGCTAGCTTGAGCTTGAGCTAGCTAGCTAGCTTGAGCTTGAGCTAGCTAGCTAGCTTGAACTTGAGCTAGCTAGCTAGCTTGAGCTTGAGCTAGCTAGCTAGCTTGAGCTAGCTAGCTAGCTTGAGCTTGAGCTTGAGCTTGAGCTAGCTAGCTTGAGCTTGAGCTAGCTAGCTAGCTTGAGCTTGAGCTAGCTAGCTAGCTTGAGCTTGAGCTAGCTAGCTAGCTTGAGCTTGAGCTTGAGCTAGCTAGCTTGAGCTTGAGCTTGAGCTAGCTAGCTAGCTTGAGCTTGAGCTAGCTAGCTTGAGCTTGAGCTAGCTAGCTTGAGCTTGAGCTAGCTAGCTAGCTTGAGCTTGAGCTAGCTAGCTAGCTTGAGCTTGAGCTAGCTGGCTTGAGCTTGAGCTAGATAGCTTGAGCTTGAGCTAGCTAGCTAGCTTGAGCTAGCTAGCTAGAGCTCGACCTATGAAAAGCTGCGCAAACACTTATTCTATAATAATTGCGAAAATTAAAAATTTCACAAGTGAAAAGCTGCATAAACAGTAATTCTATGTGTGGGGCATTATTAGGGGGAGGTGTCTTGTCAAAATATGGCTGGACTAAAGACCTCAACCCAGATAGGGTGGAAGGCCCTATGATCGGTCTGTTACTAATCGGTGACCGATAAAGACCTGACCAAGGCCTGTAGTAAGCTTGGTTAGGCATTACAGGAGATAACACTAAGACCGAGGGGTCTTAGAGAGCCCTCTAGCGGGGCGAATAGAGCTAGATCGAGCCTTGGGAAAGCTAGATCGAGCAGGACTGAAGCTAAAGGATAGACCGAGAGGTCTGTCTGGTCCTCCTAGAGAGGCCAAGAGAAAGTACGAGAAGCCAACTAAAGCTTGATCGGGCCTTCAGCAAGCACGACCGAGCTGTACCGGAGCTAACACTAAGACCGAGGGGTCTTAGAGAGCCCTCTAGCGGGGCGAATAGAGCTAGATCGAGCCTTGGGAAAGCTAGATCGAGCAGGACTGAAGCTAAACGATAGACCGAGAGGTCTGTCTGGTCCTCCTAGAGAGGCCAAGAGAAAAAACGAGAAGCTAACTAAAGCTTGATCGGGCCTTCAGCAAGCACGACCGAGCTGTACCGGAGCTAACACTAAGACCGAGGGGTCTTAGAGAGCCCTCTAGCGGGGCGAATAGAGCTTG
Source organism: Convolutriloba macropyga (assembly GCF_964194025.1). Lineage (NCBI taxonomy): Eukaryota > Metazoa > Xenacoelomorpha > Acoela > Convolutidae > Convolutriloba > Convolutriloba macropyga. The sequence goes on from NW_027449249.1 coordinate 7,851, forward strand.
ATCAAGCCTTGGGCAAGCTAGATCGAGCAGGACTGAAGCTAAGCAAGAGACCGAGAGGTCTGTCTGGTCCTCCTAGAGAGGCCAAGAGAAAGTACGAGAAGCCAACTAAAGCTTGATCGGGCCTTCAGCAAGCACGACCGAGCTGTACCGGAGCTAACACTAAGACCGAGGGGTCTTAGAGAGCCCTCTAGCGGGGCGAATAGAGCTAGATCGAGCCTTGGGAAAGCTAGATCGAGCAGGACTGAAGCTAAACGATAGACCGAGAGGTCTGTCTGGTCCTCCTAGAGAGGCCAAGAGAAAGTACGAGAAGCTAACTAAAGCTTGATCGCGCCTTCAGCAAGCACGATTGAGCAAGACCGGAGCTAACACTAAGACCGAAGTGTCTTAGAGAGCCCTCTGGTGGGGCGAATAGAGCTAGATCGAGCCTTGGGAAAGCTAGATCGAGTAAGATTGAAGCTGAAAGAGTGTCAGAGGAGCAAATGAACCTCCAAAAAGTGAAAATCAAATTTTAGAAAAAACACAAGTTAAATACTGCATGGACAGTATTTCTATGTGTGGGGCATTATTAGGGGGAGGTGTCTTGTCAAAATATGGCTGGACTAAAGACCTCAACCCGGATAGGGTGGAAGGCCCCATGATCGGTCTGTTACTAATCGGTGACCGATAAAGACCTGACCAAGGCCTGTAGTAAGCTTGGTTAGGCATTACAGGAGTTAACACTAAGACCGAGGGGTCTTAGAGAGCCCTCTAGCGGGGCGAATAGAGCTAGATCGAGCCTTGGGAAAGCTAGATCGAGCAGGACTGAAGCTAAGCAAGAGACCGAAAGGTCTGTCTGGTCCTCCTAGAGAGGCCAAGAGAAAGTACGAGAAGCTAACTAAAGCTTGATCAGGCCTTCAGCAAGCACGACCGAGCTGTACCGGAGCTAACACTAAGACCGAGGGGTCTTAGAGAGCCCTCTAGCAGGGCGAATAGATCTAGATCGAGCCTTGGGAAAGCTAGATCGAGCAGGACTGAAGCTAAACGATAGACCGAGAGGTCTGTCTGGTCCTCCTAGAGAGGCCAAGAGAAAGTACGAGAAGCTAACTAAAGCTTGATCGGGCCTTCAGCAAGCACGACCGAGCTGTACCGGAGCTAACACTAAGACCGAGGGGTCTTAGAGAGCCCTCTAGCAGGGCGAATAGAGCTAGATCGAGCCTTGGGAAAGCTAGATCAAGCAGGACTGAAGCTAAACGATAGACCGAGAGGTCTGTCTGGTCCTCCTAGAGAGGCCAAGAGAAAGTACGAGAATCTAACTAAAGCTTGATCGGGCCTTCAGCAAGCACGACCGAGCTGTACCGGAGCTAACACTAAGACCGAGGGGTCTTAGAGAGCCCTCTAGCAGGGCGAATAGAGCTAGATCGAGCCTTGGGAAAGCTAGATCGAGCAGGACTGAAGCTAAACGATAGACCGAGAGGTCTGTCTGGTCCTCCTAGAGAGGCCAAGAGGAAGTACGAGAAGCTAACTAAAGCTTGATCGCGCCTTCAGCAAGCACGATTGAGCAAGACCGGAGCTAACACTAAGACCGAAGTGTCTTAGAGAGCCCTCTAGTGGGGCGAATAGAGCTAGATCGAGCCTTGGGAAAGCTAGATCGAGTAAGATTGAAGCTGAAAGAGTGTCAGAGGAGCAAATGAACCCCCAAAAAGTGAAAATCAAATTTTAGAAAAAAACACAAGTTAAATACTGCATGGACAGTAATTCTATGTGTGGGGCATTATTAGGGAGAGGTGTCTTGTCAAAATATGGCTGGACTAAAGACCTCAACCCGGATAGGGTGGAAGGCCCTATGATTGGTCTGTTACTAATCGGTGACCGATAAAGACCTGACCAAGGCCTGTAGTAAGCTTGGTTAGGCATTACAGAAGATAACACTAAGACCGAGGGGTCTTAGAGAGCCCTCTAGCGGGGCGAATAGAGCTTGATCAAGCCTTGGGCAAGCTAGATCGAGCAGGACTGAAGCTAAACGATAGACCGAGAGGTCTGTCTGGTCCTCCTAGAGAGGCCAAGAGAAAGTACGAGAATCTAACTAAAGCTGGGTCGGGCCTTCAGCAAGCACGACCGAGCAGTACCGGAGCTAACACTAAGACCGAGGGGTCTTAGAGAGCCCTCTAGTGGGGCGAATAGAGCTAGATCGAGCCTTGGGAAAGCTAGATCGAGCAGGACTGAAGCTAAACGATAAACCGAAAGGTCTGACGGGTCCTCATAAGAGGCATGGAGAAAGATCTGATACTAAAGTACCTCTCGGAAGTAATAAAATATGCCTGATGAAGCCGGGTATGATGTTTGTTGTTTGATGGCATTCATCGATTAGGTCTGGTGGATTCCCCATTACTCCGAGTGGTACTAGTAGAGGCTCCTACAGGGGTGAGCAAAGCGAGATCAAGCCTTAGGCAAGCTAGATCGAGCAGAACTGAAGCTGAAAAGCAAAATAAATGACAGGTCTGTCCAAATCAATAAACTTGAAATCCAGTGTGGTCACCACGGGTCACGAGGTGAATTCCTAGCGATTGTCTGCTGAACGTATAGGAAGGCCCGAAACGAACGATAATTTCATTGCACAGTGGAGATACTATACGTTCAGGAGTAGCATACATCGGGTTTGATCTATGATCATGTCTGGTCTCCGAGGATCCACCGGGTTACCAACTGGCACCGCTGTACTGGGTGTAAAACTGGGCCACCTGAAGTCCCGGGTGTAAAACTAGGTGCCTCTGTGCCAAAGTAGCGGCTTGCGTAGTGCATTATGCCTCCGGCTTGCGAAATGGTTATAAGCAATAACAACAGGACGCCGCGGGGTGTTCACTTAAAGGAGTAACGTTCTCTCAAGGGAGGGGATCTAAAAATCTTGATAAAACATTTATTCTATGCAAAATTTGTGCGCAAATTTTGCAAAGTAAAAAGCTGCACTGTAGCAAATTCTATGTGTGTAGCATTATTAGGGAAGTGTTGTTTGATGGCACCTCTCTACTTGATGCACCAAAGAACTACCTTGATGGCTCATGACCGCTGGTAATCTGTCGTCGCTAGTAGTTCGGAACTGAGAACAAATATGTTCGCAAATTACAACAATTATACAGCATATTGCTGAATAAAGCAGAACCGAATAATACTCAGTGACTTTACACCAAGACTGACTAATGTCTGGATTGTATCGTCCTACTCGAGTAAGGCGAAGAAAAGCTAGAAAGATACGCTTTTCACAAAGCAGGCTTAATGCATGCAAACCAAGGAGGAAGGAGTGATGCCCCTCCTTATAATAAGCAGAACCAAATAAAGAACAGACAGCATCATCTGTACAGTGACCAAGAAGAGGTGAAACTTCTGTATGTGAAAAGGCAATTTGAGCGAGATTTATTAGCAGACTAGTATTATGTTGTTTCTAGTAGGCGAAAGCCGAAACATCAACATGTGAAAATCTGATATTAAATCCTCAATCATTTTCCCTAGTATTATACAGCTATGAGTAACCTTAATTGGACACGGCAATTATTGCTGACCGGTGAAACTTTCGCATGGGAAAGACACACACACTTCTTGACAAAGCAATAAGTATTATGCTGTTTCTAGTACGCGAAAGCAGAAACATCAGCATGTGAAAGTTGTGAAGTTGAAGAATTTTTGTGTTGAGTACGATGTTGTTACTAGTAACCATGTCGACAGCTGAGAACTGTTCTCTAACCAATAGAAGGTGAAACTTCTGTATGTGAAAAGGCAATTTGAGCGAGATTTCTTAGCAGACTAGTATTATGTTGTTTCTAGTAGGCGAAAGCCGAAACATCAACATGTGAAAATCTGATATTAAATCCTCAATCATTTTCCCTAGTATTATACAGCTACTAGTAGCCGTAATTGGTCAGGGAAACATTGTTGACCGGTGAAACTTCACATGGGAAAGACACACAAATTACTTGACAAAACAATAAGTATTATGCTGTTTCTAGTATGCGAAAGCAGAAACATCAGCATGTGAAAGTTGTGAAGTTGAAAAGTTTTTGTGTTGAGTACGGTGTTGTTACTAGTAACCATGTCGACAGCTGGAAAGCTGTTCTCTAACCAATAAAAGGTAAAACTTCTGTATCTGAAGAGGCGGCGTGATTGAGATTTTTAACAGACTAGTATTATGTTGTTTCTAGTAGGCGAGAGCCGAAACATCGACATGTGAACATCTGGTTTTTAAATCATGAGTCAATTCTCCCTAGTATGATACAGTTGTTAGCCGGTATTGGTAACAGTAGAACAGAGATTTGGAGGGCAAAACCTGCTCATGGGAAATGCTCACAGAGCGCTATCTACCAGTACACATAGTATTATGCTGTTTCTAGTACGCGCGAGCCGAAACATCAGCATGTGAAATGTGTAATCGTGGGTAACTCTAAGTGTGTAGAGTACTGTGTAGTAACTAGTAGCCATGCCAAAGCATGCATTGAAACTCTTCGTGATTTAAAAAGCTCAAAGCAAGATTGACGAGGCCGCAAGGCTATGTCTTTCTAAATTCGAACAAATCGAAAGATTGTTCAAAGTACAATTAAACTGATTGATCCTGTCAGTTGCCATATGCTTGTCTGAAAGACTAAGCCATGCATGTGCAAGCGAAGCTTGAAAAAGTGGAACCGCGAATGGCTCATTAAATCAGTTACTATCTATTAGTTGATTTGCAAGCTAAATGAATAACTGCGGTAACCCTGCAGCTAATGCATGCTGATTGTCCGACACTGTCGGAGACTTTTACAAGACTACACCGGGTGATTTGCTAAGTACAGACACATCCCGTGATGAGTCCTAGTAACTGAAAGATCCCAGATAGCTTCGGCTTGGGGACGGAACTTCCGAATTTCTGACCTATCAACCTATGATGGTAGTGTAACGGACTACCATGGTTGTGACGGGTAACGGGGAATCAGGGTTCGATTCCGGAGAGGGAGCCTTAGAAACGGCTACCACATCCAAGGAAGGCAGCAGGCACGCAAATTACCCACTCTCCGCACGAGGAGGTAGTGACTAGAAATAATGATATGAACCTTTATGGTTTGTAATCAGAATGGAATGGACTTAAAAGCTCCATTGATGAACGAGTAGAGGGCAAGTCTGGTGCCAGCAGCCGCGGTAATACCAGCCTCTACAAGCGTATGCAATAGTTGCTGCGTTTAAAAAGCTCATAGTTGGATCTGTTTGAGTAGAACGGCAACATGGTCTTCAGTTAAATCTGTTGACTCGTTCCGCTCATCCTTCGCATCGAAGAAATAGTTTGCACTTAAATGTGACGAACTGTGGAAACGGTGTTTTCACCCTGAGAAAATTAGAGTGTTCAAAGCATCCTTTGGGATCGAATAATAAAGCATGGAATAATGGAGAATGACCCGCTACTCGATTGATGCCGGTTGGCTGAGTGCGGTAATGATTGAAAGGAACAGACGGGGGCATTTGTATTGCTACGTTAGAGGTGAAATTCTTGGATCGTGGCAAGACAAACTACTGCGAAAGCATTTGCCAAGAATGTTTTCATTAATCAAGAACGAAAGTCAGAGTATTGAAGAGGATTAGATACCCTCGTAATTCTGACCATAAACTATACCAACCTACAATTTGTCAAAGTCGATCTTGACTTGGCAAGAGATTAACCGGGAAACCAAAGTTTATTGGTTCCGGGGGAAGTATGGTTGCAAAATCGAAACTTAAAGGAATTGACGGAAGGGCACCACCAGGAGTGGAGCCTGCGGCTTAATTTGACTCAACACGGGAAAACTCACCCGGTCCAGACATCTTAAGGATTGACAGATTGAATATCTTTCATGATTATATGGGCGGTGGTGCATGGCCGTTCTTAGTTAGTGGAGTGATCTGTCTGGTTAATTCCGATAAC